>NW_026869338.1:2714134-2851875 GCF_020745735.1 Hemiscyllium ocellatum
AAAGGGAGAGGCGAACAGCCAGTTGTCTTGGTGCATATAGGCACCAACGATATAAGTAGGAAACAAGATGAGGTCCTGAAAGAAGAATTCAGGTAGCTAGGAGAGAATTTAAAGGGGAGTGATCTCGGGAATACTACCAGTGCCACGTGCTAGCCAGTGTAAAAATGAAAGAACAGGCAGGATGAACACGTGGCTTGAGGAATGGTGTAGGAGGGAGATTCCAATTTGTTGGACATTGGGACAGGTCTGGGGGAAGGTGGGACTATTACAAAATGACGGTCTACATCTGAACCAGACCGGAACCAACATCTTTGGGGGGGGGGGGGGGGGGGGGTTGGTCCTACTGTTGGGGAGTTTGTAAACTAATGTGGCAGTGGTCTGGGAACCAGTCGAGACTGGAGATTGTAGAAATTGTGAAGATGGCATTAATAAAAAAAGGGTAGCAGAGAGCGATGATCACAAATATCTAATGGCATGAAATACGTCTACTTTCATGCAAGGAGTATAGTGTGTAAGGCAGATGAACTTAGGGCTTGGATTGGTGCCTGGGAGTATGACATTATTGCAATCACAGAGACTTGGTTAATGGAAGGGCATGATAATTAACAATGAAATGTTTCAGATATAAATGCTTCAGACAGGACAGAGAGGGAAGCAAAAGCGGGTGGGGGTTGGGGTGGGATGAGTTGCATTGCTCGTCAAGGACGATTTCACGGCTATGCTAAAGGAGCACACTATGGAGGTCTTGGGTAGCGAGCCATTATGGGTAGAGCTGAGAAATAAGAAGGGTGCAGTTACATTGTTGGGGCTGTATTACAGACGTCCCAAGAGTGAGTGTGGGGTAGAAGAACAAATATGTAAACAGACAATGGAAAGATGTGGAGGCAATAGGGGAATGGTGATGGGAGATTTTAATTTTCACAACATTGACTGGGATACACTTAACATCTGGATGGGGTAGAATTGGAAGAATTCCAGGCGAGTTTTCTAGTGCAGTATGTCAATAGTTCGACGAGCGAAGGGGCCATATTGGACCTGGTACTGGGGAACAAGACAGGACAGGTGGTAGAAGTTGCAGTGGATGATATCTTTGGGAACCGTGACCACAATTCTGTAAGTTTCAGAATATTCACAGATAAATTAGAAAGTGGCCCGAAGGGAAGAGTACTAAACTGGGCCAAGGCCAATTACATCAATATTAGACTGAAACTCGGAAATGTGGATTGGACATATTTATTTGAAGGGAAGTCCACATTTGCGATGTGGAAGGCTTTCAAAGATAGGTTAAAGATAGTGCAGGATAGGCATGTCCCGTTGAAGGCAAAGGATAGAAGGGCAAGATTCATGAACCATGGATGACAGGAGAAATTGTACGACTAGCCAAGAGGAAAAGGGAAGCATACATAAGGTCTAGGCAGTTAAGAACAGAACGGGCCCTGGAGGAATATCAGAAGAGTAGGACAAGTCTTAAACAAGAAATCAAGCGGGCTAAAAGGGGTCATGAAATAGCATTAGCGAGGAGAATTTAGAAGAATTCCACAGCAGTTTATTCTTGTATAAGAAGTAATCAGGTAACTAGAGAAAGGATTGGTCCACTAAAAGATAACGAAGGAAGTCTGTGTGTCGAACCTGGGAGAAGGGGTGAGATTCTGAATGATTACTTTGCATCAGTGTTCACTGAGGAGAGGGGCATGATGAATGTTGAGATTAGACATCGAAGTTTGATTAGTCTGGATCACGTTGACATAAATAGGGAAGATGTGTTGGGTAGTCTACTGGTTATTACCATGGACAAATCCCCAGGACCGGATGTGATCTATCCCAGGTTGCTGAGGAAGGCGAGAGAGGAAATAGCTGGGGCCCTGACAGATGCCTTTATGGCATCCTTCAATACAGGTGAGGTGTCAGAGGCCTGGAGGGTTGCTCATTTTGTCCCCCTGCACCAGAAGGATAGTAGGGATATTCCAGGTAATTCCAGACCAGTGAGCCTGACTCGGTGGTGGGAAAGTTGCTGGAGAGGGTACTGAGGGATGGCATCTATTTATATTTAGAAAAGAATGGGCTTATCAGTAATAGGCAACATGGTTTTGCGCGGGGAGTTCGTGTCTTATTAATGTAATTGAGTTCCTTGAGGATGTGACCAAGGTGATAGATGAAGGAAGGGCTGTTGATGTCATATACATGGACCTCTGTAAGGATTTTGATAAGGTTCTCCATGGTAGAATAATGGAGAAATTTAAGTCATATGGTGTGCAGGGTGTTCTAGCTAGATTGATAAAGAACTAGTTGAACAGCAGGAGACAGAAGTAGTAGTTGAAGGGAGTTTCTCGCAATGGAGAAAAGTGACCAGTGACGTTCCACAGGGGTCAGCGTTGAGGCCACTGATGTTTGGAATATAAAAAGATGATCTGAAAGAGGGCGCTTTTGGTATGATCAGCAAGTTTTCAGATGACATGAAGATTGATGGAGTAGCAGAAAGCATAAGGGAATGTCAAAGTATACAGAATGATATAGATAAACTGAAAAATGTGTTGCTGGAAAAGCACAGCTGGTCAGGCAGCATCCAAGGAGCAGGAGAATCGCCGCTTCGGGCATAAGGCCTTCTTGAGGAATCGAAGATATTCCCGAAACATCGATTCTCCTGCTCTTTGGATGCTGCCTGACCTCTGTGCTTTTTCAGCTCCACCATCTGCAGTCCTCACTTTCTCCTTTTTGATATAGATAGACTGAAGAGTTCGGTGGAAAAGTGGCAGATGGATTTCAATCCCGACAAATGTGAGGTGATGCATTTAGGCAAGAATAATTCTAGAGCGAATTATACAATGAACGGAAGAGCCTTTGGAAAAGTTGATGAGCAGAGAAATCTGGGAGTGCAGGTCCATTGTACCCTTAAGGTTGCTGCACAGGTGGATAGAGTGGTATGTAGTTTGCTTGTCTTCATTGGACGGGGTATTGAGCATAACAGCTGACAAGACATTGGTTCGGCCGCATTTAGAATACTATGTACAGTTCTGGTCGCCACTTTACCAAAATGATGTGGACGCTTTGGAGAGGGCGCAGAGAAGGTTTACGAGGATGTTGCCTGGCATGGAAGGTGCTAACTGTGAAGAAAGGTTGAGTAGGTTAGATTCATTTTCATTAGAAATAAGGAAATTGAGTGAGGACCTGATTGAGCTTTATAAAATTATGAAGGGTTTAGAAAGGGTGGATAGAGACAAGCCTTTTTCCAGGGTGAAGGATTCAATAACGAGAGGTCACACTTTCAAGGTGAGAGGTGGAAAGTTTAAGGGGGATACACGCGGTAAGTACTTCACACAGAGGGTGGTGGTGTTTGGAATGCGTTGCCAGCAGAGGTGGTAGAGACAGGCACGGTAGATACATTTAAGATGCGTGTAGACAGATGCATGTGTAAGTGGGGAGCAGAGGGATACAGATGCTTAGGAATTGACCGACAGGTTTAGACAGTACATTTTGATAGGCTCCAACATTTGTTGGAACACAAACGAGAAATTCTCAAAGGGCTATTCAAGTGTAAGTTCCCTTCCCCAGAGGACTGTGGTGCCTAGATGGTTGCATTTATTCAAAGTTGTTTTGTATGTAGTAAAATGGTGTACAGACAGAAACGTGCTGCTGAGACCGAAAGCACATGGAATGGTGACAAAGTATCTAATAGCCCACTCCTGCTGCTCAGTCCTGTGTTGCTATGTTCTATTCAACTCCTCAAGCTCCTACAAGGAGCAGATGGAGGCCACTTGCTCCAAATACCTGGTCAACAGTAACACAGCATCTCATTCAGTCCCTCAAGACTGTCACACATGGTTTGGTGTCCGTTGGAAATGTTATTTGGTTCAAAAGATGCCTCTGGTCTCATTACAGAGTGTTTCCTCTCTGCAACTTGTGGTTCATTTGTTGGTGATAATATAGACCCAGATTCACCGTGAATACAGTCCCCATATCTCAACCAGAGATGACTCACAAAATACTTTACTCTCTCTGATTGCAACGCTCAATAAAAGAACATTCAGGAAAATTACAGCCATTAACTTGGCAATTACTGAATATGAGGACAAAAGGAACAGGATCAGGTAAGTGGGATGATCAAGCCACTGTATAACATCATGGCTGTTGACAGTAACTCCTCTTTAATGCCCAATTCCTCATCCCTTCGCTCTCTGACAGGTCAAACATCCACCTACCTCCTCCTTAAATGCTTTCAGTGATATAGCTCCCCTAGCTCTCTCGCCCAGATAATTCCTGACAGTGATTACCTTCTGTGAGAGGAAAGCACGCTCTACACATACACCGTCACCTATTGATATGAACAAGAGACGAACACAGGGGCTCAGGAAAGAGCGAATAGCTTTGATACCAAAGCAGTATATTTGACTGAGGATGGCATCGGGACCACCTACTTATTTGAGCTGAATGTGCATCAAGTGTAACCTTCCCACTTTCAGAATACAAATAAAGAGATTTGGGGTCAGTCGCCAACAATCTTTTCTGTCCCAGGACATCTCTGCAGGGGATCGTCAGGTTAGCCCCCTCAGCACAAACATCTTCAGCTGCTCCATCAATGTATTTTCCCATCATAAGATCGGAAGTAGGTATGATGACTGAAGATCACAGAATGTTCAGAACATTTCGTCCCCCACCAGCTCCTGAACCATTCTGTGTCCAAGTGCAGCAACACCCGGACAGCATTGCGGTTTGTGCTGGTAAAGTGTCGGTAACATTTATGTAACAGCACGGCCAGACACAGCACATTTCCACAGTTAAAAGAGGAGCTCATTCAGCATCTCAAACTGGTTGCACACTGGTATGGGCTAGCATTCAGGAACAGGAAAAGTGACAGAACATTCAATACTCCTGCCTGTTACACAGGAAGAAGAGTGGTCTGTTCAGTGCATCGAGTTGTTAAACAGGAGCAGGCAGAGCACAATCAGACATTTAAACCTGTTCCATGAGACCAGGAGGAGGCTATTCATCCCTCCGAGACAGTTATACGGAACATGAGGGGGTCATTGATATTCCAACATGACAAACCAATGAAACCGAGACGGCACTGATAGAGGACTCCATGATGTTAATCATGGATCCATTGTTTGTAGAATGTGTGCTGCTTTAACATAGTTTGCTGGCAATGAGGAGGGAAGCCAAATGATTCGTGCCAAATCTCAAGGATGCATCCTCCATCACCGAGAAGACACACCCATGTCTCCATGGAGATCAGAATCTTGTGGGAACAGTTAACTGTTTTAGAATGAAGGTATTGTGGCTGCTATAGGGATTGCGGATAACGAGACTTTCAGTGTAGGACAATACACCAAATGCACTGTATTAACGTGGGGAGAGTTTATTCAAAGACTGGCGCTCTGTCTCTCTCATGCGACATGGGGATTGGGTGTGAAGTGAGGGGAATATTCTCAGAGGCTCTTAAACTATGGACAATCATGCAACCCAAGTAAAAAAGAAGCCATGGAATATTTCACCGTATCAGTGTCTATTTAGATATCGTGAGTGACTGTCCCTCCCCCTCAAGTTTCAATGCAATCGCCTCTCATTCTCTCACAACGCCAGAGATTAATCTTCACTGTTTCCTCATGGCACCATCATCCCAGGCATTAGTCTGGTGAAACTCCATTGCACACTATCCGTGGCAAGGCGATCATTCCTTATAAGGGAGAGAAAGTCTGTCCACAACATCCCAAATACTGCCCCAACAACACTCTCAGCAATGATCACAATAACTCTTTTTCCTCTTCGACATCTACGTTTCTTTCCTGTGGCGTAAATAGATTTTTCTTCTCTCTATAATGGAAAGAGTTAACACTTTTATAATGAAGGTATAGTTGCTGCTGTCATGATTATGGAAAACATGACGTTCATTGCACGATCACGCACCAATTGAACTGTATTAATGTTGCAAGAGTTTATTCAACAGCCAGAGCCTCTCTCTCTCTCAGTCTCTCTCTCTCTCTCTCTCTCTCTCTCTCTCTCTCTCTCTCCTCTCTTTCTCTTCTCTCTCTCTCTCTGTCACAGTTGAAATAAGGAGTGGGGGTGATTGGGTGGAACGTTCTCAGAGGCTGTTAAACGATCGAGAATCATGCAGTCTGAGTGAAAAAAGCCATGAAACTTATCACTGTGTCAGTGTCTGTTTAGAACATCATGAGTGATTGTCCATTCCCCTTAAGGTTCAATGCAATCACCTCTTATTATCTCACTGAGCTTCACTCACTGCTCATGGTACCATCACCCCAGGGATTAGTCTGGTGAAACTTGAGAGAAAGTCTATCCACAGTACCCCAAATACTGCCTCAACAACACTCTCAGGGATTGTCAAAAAAACATATTTTCTCTCACTTACACATCGCCATTTCTTTCCTGTTTCACAAAAAGCCATTCCTTCTCTATGCACTACGACTGAGATGGGATTTATAAGTCGCTTACATCTGTACGTCAGCATCGATAAAGCCAGCACCAGAGATTCCTATGGAGATTTGCATCACTCTCGGGGAGAATTTCAATGAGATTGAATACACCTAAAAAAGCCGATTATCACGTACCTGAATGGAAATAAGATGTAGCAATACAGAAAACAGGCAGAAAAAGGGAGCTATCTTTACCTTTATTCTTCTCCCACAGGATGTATGCAGCCCTGGTCAGGGCAGCATGTTATGCAGATCTTGAACTGAGTGGCTGGTTCAGCTGTTCCACAGTATCATAAAGAGTAAAACGCATAGCTTGGATTTGTAGTGTCACTACAGACGATAGATCTTCCTGCTTAATTAAAACCAGCAACAGAGAAAAGATTTATCCCGTGCAGTAATCTGTGATAATTCTAGACTCCAAATCTATTTAAAATAAAAATAAACAACTTTATTTCTTAAAATATAACAGAGAATAATAAACGAATGACTATTTACAACTTCTTCCTTTAACCTGTCTTTGACCTTCACCCTCCACAATACTAGTCCGATAAGACTCCTAATTAAGATTTATAAAACAAAACTTCTTATCTCAAAACCAGGAAGCTTTCAGTTCTTCTCCATATTCCTGTCTTCTTTTCTTCTTGGGGACTCTGCTTCACCAGTTACTAGTCAATAAAGGTACATAGAGGAGAGCTATTTTTCAGGCAGTCTTTGCATGCTGGTACCTTGGCAGTTCTCCTCTCAACTGTCCAATTTTCTATGGTTTTGTACCGCCAAACTATTGGAATGTATCATTGGCTGTTACGATTGTCAATATAATAAATTAAACTTGGTTGGAGGTGGGTATTTTTGGGTATCATTTAAAACTTGTTACAGTTGAATTTGTTTCGAGACAATAAGCTAATCGGGTTGTTCGACCAAATGTTCCATTCTATCTATTTTTCAGAACTCATGGTGCTGTCAGCTAGTTATTGTTGGTTTTTCATTCCCTCAAAGGTACATTACTCCCACGTGTTCATCACAGAAGTCACATGGAAACCTGACGAGGGAAGCATGACACATTGACTTCCCTAAAGGACTTCAGGCAAGCAGATTGGTTTTTATAAAAATTAAAATGGTTGCTTTTAAACTCCCCAATTTCCTTCATGAGATATCAACAGACTATTATTCTGTGGCTCTAGATTTTGAGTCAATGGCTTGATCACCATAAACTGTCTTCCCTTATGCGCAGAGAACAAGTTAAACATTCTCAATAACAATTATTTTGTGACGGACATGTGATTACAAGGAATGTGAAACTGTTGCATCCGGATTGAACAAAGGCACAAATGGTTATTCAGATATTGCACTGAGACTGAGGACGAGACTGGGATATCATGATGCTGGTATTGGACCGGATTGGTGAGTGGGGAGGACATGGAGTTGTAAATCTGTGAAGGACAAAATGGTTTATGGAATTTGAGAAGAGTCTGATTCCTTCTCGCATATCAGTGAATAATGTATAAATCGTAGTTTGATAGTTGTAATATGTAAGGAAATACATTTTTGTTTGGAACTGAAGATATTGACTTGCAAATTTACATATCATGAGCAGAAATTCAGTTCAACCCGGTTTAGTAGACAAATATAAAGACTTACCAGGAACACCAACTATCGCGAGGATGGGATAGTAACTACCTTGAATAATCCAAAGGATATCCTGGATCCAATATGCTAATGATATCCAAGGCTGAGAAAGCCAGTAAAGACCCCCCGTATAAACTCCTGTCAATTGTTGGAACATTCCAGTCTAATGTTCTCAGATACTGATCCATTGTTGGAACATTCCAGTCTAATGTACTCAGATTCCGATCCATTGTTGGAACATTCCAATCCATGGTCCTCAGATTATGAATCATTACGGTAACGTTCATGTCTAATGTTCTCAGATTCTGATCTTTCCTCCCGCTCTCTCTCTCGAACTGCTGATCCCTGTTAGTGCTGTAAGTGATGCTCCTACTCACACTATGGGATAGCACATTGAATAGAGCCCATTTATCTTTCAACGATGGAAACTCTCCACTGGGATAATTAGGACTCACGAGATTGACATTAATCACAGTCACTGAACAAATAGCTCCATTTAATCCCTTTGAGTTCAATATTGATTTTATTAAAATTCAAAAGAACATTTAAAATTTACTCATTTAGCTTGGGATATGTGGGGGTGGCTGAGGGAAGGAATATTGGAGATGGTAGATTGATTGCGTGTAATCATTCAATATGCCTTGGATAAGGGAGTAATGTCAAAGGATTGTCAGAACATAAACAAGTTTCTCCGTTTATAAATGGAAACATACAGTCTGCAACTACTGATCAGTGATTATAATGTCAGTAAAATATGGAGAGACATTTTCTAGTCCATAATCTGACAGGCAAATGTGCCTACGACTACATGAGTTGTAACAGGCAAATGGCATGGATATGTTAACAGAGAATATGATGTGACACACAATTCAAATGGTTAGCCAAGGATCAGAGAGGGCAGGTGAGTGTCGTGCTGTTAATGTTGTCAACGTCAATCAACTGTGATTAAGTACCATGCATTGGTTTTCAATTTCAGTGTGATTATGTTCTTGGGGACATGGCTGCAGAGACTGGAGGGCGGGGGGGGGGGGGGGGGAACATGATATTTCCCAGTCATCAGTATTGGGATGTTACTCTTTATAAATCATAAGAAAATCAATTCCCGGATACATCTCCAATGAGGAATGAGGAGAGCCAATATTAACCATACGACCAGAAGACATTGGAGCAGAAATTTGGCCATTCAGCCCATTGAGCCTGCTGCCCCATTCAATGATGGCTGTTAAGCTTCTCAATCCCATTCTTCCGATTTCTATCTGTAACCATTCATCCCGTTTACAATCAGGAACCTATCTGTCTTACTCTTAAATATACTCAATTACCTGGCCTCGACAGCCTTCTGTAGTAGTGCATTCCCTAGATTCACCACTGTCTGGCTGAAGAGGTTCGTCTTTGACTGTGTTTGAGAAGGTCTTCTCTTTACTCTGTCCCTTTGGATCCTAGCCGCCCCTCCATTGGAAATATCTTCCCAAAATCCACCCTCTCCAGATCATTCAATATTCTGTAAGTTTCAATTAACGTATGTTCTTCATACGTTAAGCTTTTCCTTCCTGGGACCACTTTCATGGATCTTATTGAAAAATGCTCCAGGGCCAGTACATCCTTCCTGAGATATGGGACCCAAAACTGTGCGCAATAATCCAAATGTGGCCTGGTCAAAATCCGAAAGAGCCTCAGAAGTACATCTCTGCATTTATATTCAAGCCTTCTTGAAATAAATGGAATCATTTTATTTGCCTTCCCAACTGCTGACAACCTGCAGATTTACCTTTCAACATCCTTGGACTAGCAACACCACCCCCCTCCCCCGGAGTCTTCTGAACTTGCTCGCTATTTAGAAAATAGTCCATGCCTTTATTTTTCCTGGCAAACTGCATGACCTCACACTTGCCCACGTTATACTCCACATGCCACTTCCTTGCTCACTCCCCTAACCTGTGCAAATCCTTCAGCAGGAGAAAGTGAGGACCGCAGATGCTGGAGATCAGAGTCAAAAAGTGTGGTGCTAGAAAAGCACAGCCAGTCAGGCGGACTCTGAGGAACAGGATATTCGACGTTTCAGTCATAAAGCCTTTGTCAGGAATGAAGTGGGTGGGCGGAAAGGGGTTGAGAGATGAATGTGAGGGGGTGGGAGGAAGTTAGCTTGGAAAGCGATGGCTCAATGGAGGTGAGTGGTGAGAGTGGAAGATGGAGTGGATAGATGGGAAGGAAGATAGGCAGGTAGGACAGTCCAACAGGTGGTGCTCAGTTGGAGGGTTAGGTCTGGGATAAGGAGGAGGGAGGGGAGATGAGGAAACGCGTGACATTGTGCTGGATACCATGTGGTTGAAGGGTTGCAAGGTGGAAGACGACGGGCTCTTCCTCCAGACGAATCATGGCGAGAATGTGGCATTGGAGGAAGCCAAGAACTTGCATGTCCTTTGAAGAGTGGTAGGAGGAGGCGAAGTATTCCGCCACAGGGAAGTGGGGTAGTTTGGTGTGTGACGGAGAGTGTTACCTGAACCGTTCTGCAAGTTGACGTCCTGTCTCTCCTATGTAGAGGAGACCAGGAGCAATGGACAGAATAGATGACGTGTTTGGATGCACAGGATATTCTCTGCCTGATGTGGAAGGATCGTTTGGGGCTTTGGATTGAGGTGAGGAGGAAGTTGTTGGCACAGGTCCCATACTTCTTGCAATGGCAAGGGAAGCTGCCGGAAGAAGAAGGTGGCTTGTTGGGGTGTGGGAAGGGGGACGCGTGAACCTAACGAGTGGTGAAGGGAATGGTCTCTGCAGAATGCTGGTGGGGAGGGAGGTATAT
Source organism: Hemiscyllium ocellatum (assembly GCF_020745735.1). Lineage (NCBI taxonomy): Eukaryota > Metazoa > Chordata > Chondrichthyes > Orectolobiformes > Hemiscylliidae > Hemiscyllium > Hemiscyllium ocellatum. The sequence goes on from NW_026869338.1 coordinate 2,724,989, forward strand.
CTCTGGTGGTGTGATCTGACTGTTGGTGGCAGAAATGCGGAAGATAATGCGTTGTTTCCTGAGGTTGGTGGTCTGGAAGGCGAGCATCAGAGGGGTGCTAGAGGGTGCTACTGAACCCTCCTGCAGCCGAACCACCTCTTCGATTCTACCTATTCCATCTTTGCACTGTTTGATAACTTAGTCAGAATGACCACAGTTCCTTCATGGAGACCATTAAGGCACAAAGGGAATTGTTGTGATACCAACACTGAGTCTTGAGGAATACCACTTGTCACTGGATGCCATCCTGAGAAGGGCACGTTTATCCCCACTCTCTGCTTTCTGTCAGACAGCCATGCATCTATCCAAGCTAGCACCTTGCCTGTAACACTTGGGGCCCTAATCTTTCTCAATAACCTCCTGCGTGGCACCTTATCAAAGGAACTTAGAGAAGCATTTGGATAACATCTACTGGTTCCCTTTGGTCAAATCTGCCCGTTACTCCCTCAAAGTATACCAACAGGTTTGTCAGGCATGACCTCCCATTGATGAAACAATGCTGACTTTGCACTATTTTACTAAGTACTTCCAAGTATTCAGAAATCCCATCCTTCATGATGGATTCCAGGATGTGACCCACAAACAAGGTTAGGCTAATCAGTCTGTAATTTTCCATCTTCTGCCTAACTCCCTTATTAAATGGACTGTCACGTTAGCAATTTTCCAGCCTTTTCTGATTTTAGTCATTCCTGAAAGATCACTATTTTCACTTTCACTACCTCTTCAGCTATCTCCCATACAATGCTGGGGTGTAGTCCATATGGTTCAGTGGTTTATCCAAATTCAGGCCATTCAGTTTTCTAGCATGTTCTCCTTGGTGATGATCACCATACTCAGCTCTGCCCTCTCACTCTCTTCAATTTTTGGGAAATTACTCGTGTCTTCCACCATGAACATTGATGCAAAGTTCCTCATTCTTTTCTTTGTTTTGCACTACTCTCTCAGCAGCATCATTTTCCAGTGGTCCATATTCACTTTTGCCTCTCCTTTTCACTTTATATATTAAAGAACCTCTTACAGTCGCCGTTGTATTACTGGTTAGCTTACCTCCACATCTAATCTTCTCTGTCCTTTTTTTGGCCCCCGTTAGTCTTTGTAAGTTTCCCAATTCTCTAGTTTCCCACTGCGCCTCACCACATTATACACTTGCTCTTTTGCTTGTATGCAATCCCTGACTTCCCTCCTCAGCCCTGGCTGTCTCATCCTCCCTGGACCATGCCTTTACTCTTCGGCAAGAATCCCTGCTATGTCTCCTGAATTAATCTTGGAATCTGCTGCCACGGCTGTTCCCCTGTCTTTCATGCTTGACCCCTCTCCCAGTTAATTCTACCCAGCTTCTCCCTTATGCCTCTGTAGTTGCCTTTATTCAGCTGAAATACTGTTACCTCTGATTCTATCTTCTCTCTCAAATTGCAGAATAAATTCAAGCATATTCTGATCATTGCTACCGAAGTTTACCTTCATCCTAATCTCCCTTACGAATCCTGCATCATTAAATAAAGTATCATCTGTTCCCGAGTGTGCTCCACCAGAAGCTGCTCCAAAAAGCCATCTCATAAACATTCCTAAAATTCCTTTTCTTGTGAACCACTACCGATCTGATGTTCCCAGTGCCCCTGCATACTGAAATCACCCATGATTACTGTACTTCGCCTTTCCTACACATCTTTCTACCTCCTGGTGTATCTTGTGCCCCAGCTCCTGACTACTCTTTGGAGCTCTGTACAAGACTTCAACTGTGGTTGTCTTACCTTTGTGGTTCCTCAATTCTACCCACGCAGATTCTACACCATCTCACCTTAGTTCCTGTCCTACTATTGATTTAATTTCATTTCTTACAAATAATGCTAACCCACTCCCTCTACCCACCTACCTATCTTTTCGATATGGTAAATATCCTTAAGTATTCAGATCCCTTTACAGCCACATCTCTGTGATGCCCATTACTTCATACCTGCCGATTTAATTTTGCGCCACAAGCTGATTTACCTTATTCCTTATACAGCATGCATTCAGTTATAACCCCTTCAGTCCTGCATTAACCGTCCCTCTTCTCATTGTCATTCGTTTGTGCAGTGCGCTTGAAGTTTGATATGTTAAACATTTCCAGAAGCTCTATCCTATTTGTGTCTGTGCTGGAGATTTTAATAACCTCTCCTGAGTCTGTACTCTTACCTCCTCTTTTAATTCGGCTTTTCTAATTAAACCCTATAACTGCACCCCCACCCCGCGCACACTGACACACTCCTAATCAGTTTAAAACTCTGTCTACAGCCCTGGTTAGGATTCACTCGGACTCTGGTCCCAGCACGGTTCAGATGACGACTGTCCCATCGGAGCAGGTCCTTTCTTCCTCAGTAATAAAATGTGTTTATTCAACACAAATACAAGGATAAAAAAGCTTTTCTGTACATCCCAAAGTATGAAAATTACAAAAAGACAATATTGTTAAAATACACTGACTATGTGGAGATATATAAATTGTAATTTGAATTACAAAACCATGGACATGGTGTACAAAGTTTATCAATCATTGTTTGACCCACAGCTAAGATCCTGATTTCCCCTCTGCCAGTGATTCCCTTCACTGAGATTCCACCCTGCCTCTCATGTAGTCTCTAGAGGGGCTATAAATTCCTATTGGCCCAGACTATTTAAATTAATCCACCTTCTCCCTGGAACCAATCTATTGGTCTATTGGATTGTATTTAGCAGTCAGCAACTCAGTTCTGGGATGTTATTGGTGATAAATGATCTGGGATGACAGCCAGTATCAGCATGGTGCTCAAAGCGTATGGCACCAGACAAATGCTTACAGTCTGTGAGAGTTTCTAAGAAAAGTTTCTGTGCATTTCTCCCCATGCTATCTCCTGATCAGACTTCAGACACCCCTTGCTCTCATTCTGTAGCTCCTTTTTTCACTCTGTTTATCTCACTTCATTGTCTTTCTCTCTGTTTATTTCTCTCCCTCTCAGTCTAGCTCCGATCATTCCCTCTATTTTCAAGCTGTCAAGTTGGATAGCTCAGGGACGCATGGTGGGCTGAATGGCCTCCTTCTGTGTTGTATTAATTCTGAAGTTCTCTGACCCACAGTAACAAGTTTTGGTGCCTGGAGAGACAAGCTGGTCCAGACAATTAACCATTACCTCTTCCTGTTTTCTGACATGCAGCGACATTGAAATATCTATTCAAACAAACAGATTCCTCATATTGAAATCAGCACACTTCAGAGTGCCAGGCCATTGTGCTCAGTACCCTCTGCCTGTTTTCTTTTGTTGTTGGTCTTAGCTGCACTAGGATTAGTCTCCAACTCCTCCTCAGTTACTGTACCTGTGGACCTATTGCTGTGGTTTCATACACCCGTCCCCACCACACCCCTCCCTCACCACAGCCACACGCTAGTTTTAACCCTCGTAAAGGACAATATCAAACCTGCCTGCCAGGAGATTGCTGTCAGTTCAAGTCCATCCCGTCCATCTTGTTTCTATCCGATCAACGCGGGAATCCCAATGATCCACACATCGGAGATTGTTATCAGTTCATGTGCATCCCGTCCTTCTTGTGTGTATCCTCCTGACCCATGAATCCCAATGATCCACATATTGGAGATTGTTATCAATTCATGTGCATCCCGTCCTTCTTGTGTGTATCCTCCTGACCCGTGAATCCCAATGATCCACACATCGGAGATTGTTATCAGTTCATGTGTATCCCGTCCTTCTTGTGTGTATCCTCCTGACCCATGAATCCCAATGATCCACATATTGGAGATTGTTATCAGTTCATGTGCATCCCGTCCTTCTTGTGTGTATCCTCCTGACCCGTGAATCCCAATGATCCACACATCGGAGATTGTTATTAGTTCATGTCCATCCCGTCCTTTTTGTGTATATCCTCCCGACTCGGGAATCCTAATGATCCACGTATCGGAAGTGCTGCCTCCCCGACCAGCTCTTTGATCGCGTATATAACTGGGCTACCTTACGATTCCTAATCTCACTCGCACGTGGCATATTCTACTGTCTCCAAAATTCAAATATCCTTTCAGCACAACTCCAGCAAGGTCTTTTCTTTAAACTGGATAGACTTGATAATAAAAACATAAGTGTGTCGTCAGGAAAGTGAGACCACTGAATCAGTCCAATGACCACTGGATCTGATATCTATCCCCCGCCACCAAACCCGTTTGACAAGGCATATATATGGACCATCTATTTGCAGTTGGACGAGGATAAAGAAAAGATTAGAAAATGTCAGAGCAGATGGATGTAATTCAGCCTGTTTACTCAGCTTGGCTTTTCAATTGGATTCTAGTTATTCTGTTCCTTTCAGTGGCAGGGTCTTTACCCAGAATCCCCAGTGGGCCAGAAAGTTCCCATTGTGGTTGTTTGCACAGTCCTGCGAAGGGAGTATATAGTGCCAGGCAATGGGCTGTGGGGAGTCCCAAGGGTGGCACAAGGAAAGGCTGCATGTAGTGACAATGGACTGAGGGAACTGAGAGAGATGGAATGGGCATCCTGGGACACTGCACTCAGACAAGTGGCCTGGCAAGATTCCAAAACACCCAGAGGAACCCGCGAACCATGGCTGATTTTCCAAAAACCTGACACATTTGCTGCATTTCTCCATCGAACAAAAGGAAAAATACTGTAGATGGTAGAAATCTGAAACAAACACGGAGATGTCCTATGGAGAGAGAAAGAGTTAATGCTCCCGATGCAGATACCGGAAGAATGTGCAAAGTCCACACAGACCAGGTTCAGAGATTGGAAATAAACCCAAGTCCCTAGCGCTCTGACGCAGCATTGCTGTGTCACCAGGCTGGCCAATGCTGGATAATTGGGGATAGTATAGTTAAAAGCATAGATACTGTTCTCCGTGATCGGGATTAAGAGTTCTGAAGGTTGTGTTGCCTACATGGTGCTCGGGTTTGGGATTTATCATCTGGGTTGCAGAACTTGGAGCGGGAGTGGAAAGATCCAGTGTTCAGGGTCCGTGTAGGTACCAACAGCTGGACAAACAAATGACAATGCGAAGAGCGACGGGTAATACAGGACTGAACTATTATATCGGAATGCATGCAGTGTAAGGAATAAGGTAACTGAGCTTGTGACTCATCCATAAATTGGCAGGTACAACATAGTGGGCATTACAGTGACATCGCTGCAAGAGGATCAGGATTGGGAGCTGAATGTTCAAGGATATTCATCCTGTCAAAAAGATAGGCAGATGGGCAGAGAGATAGAGTTGTCTCAGTATTAAGAATGGAATTGAATCAATAATCAGTATTAAGAAATGAAATTAGGTCAGATGGTGTAGAATCTGTGTCGGTAGAATTGAGGAATCAAAAAAGTGGAAAAATGCAGTTGGAGTTATATACAGGGAGCTGGGGTGTAAGATATACCTGGAGCTAGAAAGATCTGCAGGAAAGGCAACGTTACAGTGATCATGTGGGATTTTATTATACAGATGGACTGGGAATTCAGATTGATAGTGGTTGGTAGGAAAAGGAATTTGTGGAATGTCTATGAGAAGGCTTTTTGGAGCAGCTTGTGCAGGCAGACTAGATGAGGGGATGTTAAGGTGACAGTGATCATAATATGATTGAATTTACTCTGCTGTTTCAGATGGAGAAGATAGAATCAGAAGTAATGGTATTCCAGCTGAATAAAGGCAATTACACAGACATGAGTGAGGAGCTGGGTAGAATTGACTGGGAGACGGGCCCAGCAGGAAAGGTAGTATAACAGCAATGGCAAGAGATTTTTGGAGTAATTCAGGATACAGCAGAGATTTATCCTGAGGAAAAAGAGGCTTGTATAGAGAGGATGGGACAACCATCGCTGACCAGGGAAGTCGGGCATAGCATAAAAGCAAATGAGAAATGTTATAGTGTGGTAAAGTGCAGTGGGAAACCTTAGGATTGGAAAGTTTACAAAGACAAAACAGAGGGCAAACAAAATCAAATAAGGAGGGAGATTATTAAATATGGGGGTAAGCTAGCCAGTAATATAAAGGAAAACTGTAACAGTTTCTTTCACTATATAAAGTATAATAGAGCGGCAAAAGTGGACATTGGACTGCTGGAAAATGATACTGGAGAGATAGCAGTGGGGAACGAGAAAATGGCCAAAGGACTGAATAATTACTTTTCATCAGCTTTCATGGTGGAAGGCACGAGTAACACCTTAAACATTCAAGAGATTGAGGGGCCAGAGCTGAGTATGATGGCCCCCACCATGGAGAACATACTAGAAAAAAATGTAATGGTCCGAAGGTGGGTAAATAACCCTGACCAGATGGACTACATCCCAGTGTTATAAGGATGTTAGCTGAAGAGGGAGTGGAGGCAATCGTGGTTATCTTTCAGCAATAACTAGAGTAAGGAACGATCCCAGAGCACTGGAAACCCACTAACGTGACACCCCTTTTTAACAAGGGAGTAAGGAAAAAGACAAAAAAAAACCCCACCATGAATAGTTTAAGCTCTGCCATGGGTAAGATCCTGGAATCCATTGTGAAGGATGAGATTTCTGAATACTTGAATGTGTTTGGTAAAATAGGGCAAAGTCGGCATGATTTCATCAAGGGAAGTTAATGCTTGACAAATCTATTGGAATTCTTTGAAGGGAAATGAGCAGCTCGACCAAGCACAGCCAATGGATGCTATCCACCTGGAATTCAAGGAGGCCTTTGACAAGGTGTCACACAGGAGATTACTGAGCATGATAAGGGTCCGTGGTGTTAGAGGCAAAGTAGTGTCATGGATAGAAGCTTATCTGTCTGGCAGAAAGCAAAGAGTGGGGATGAAAGAGTACTTCTCAGGATAGCAGCCGGGGACAAGTGGTGATCCAGAATGCTCAGTGTTGGAATCATAACTTTTTACTTGTTACATTAAAAATCCAGATGAGGGAATTGAGGGCACTCTGGTTAGGGTTGCAGACGATACAAAGATAGGGAGATGGTCAGGTCGTATTGAGGAAACGGAGATGCTGAACGAGGATTTGGACAGGTAAAGAGATTGTCAGATGCATTCCAACTTGGAAAGTGTGAAGTCATGCACTTTGGCACGAAGAATAGAGTCATGGTCTATTTTCTAAATGGTGAGAAAATTCAGAAATCTGAAGTGCAAATGGGAGTTCTAGTGCAGGGTTCTCTCAAGGTCAGCTGGTAGGTTGAGGCAGTAGTTAGGAGGGCAATTGCAACTATGATTGGGAGCATTTACTACGAGAGGAATTGAATATAAGAACTGACTGTGTACGGCTCTGGTCAGACCACATTTGGAGTATTGTGCTCATTTTTGAGCTCCATACCTCAGAAAGGATGTACTGGTCCTGGAGCGTGTTCAAAAGATTTTCACGAGAGTGGTCATCGGAATGAAAAGTATTTTGCATGAGGAATGTTTGAGTACTCTGGGTCTATACTTGATAAAGTTTGAAAGGATGAGAGGAAATATACTTGAAATAGACAGGATACTGAATGACCCGGAGAGAGTCGATGCTGAAAAGATGTTTCCATTGGATTAGAATCCGAGGGCACAGCCTAAGATGAAAGGGAACACATTTTAGAACAGTGATAAGGAGACAGGTATTTAACCATAGAAGGGTGAATCTTTGAAATTTATTGCCAGAAGGCTGTGGGGTCAGGTCAATTAGTATATTTGAGAGGGAGATAGATAGTGATTGATTATCCAGGGGATGAAGGTTTATGGGGAGAAGGTCGGAGAATGGGTTTGAGAAACCCATCAGCGATGATTGAATGACGGAGAAGACACGATGGGCTAACTGTCCTAATTTATGCTCCAACATCTTATAGTCTTCTGGTCTAAACCTTAAAGAAGTACCTTGCATCTCTGAGAAGATAGATTCATGTCATGCATGAATGTCAGTAGCTGATGGGAATAGTTAACTGCTTTAGAATGAAGGTACTGGGCTGCCGTCAGGCTGGTGGATAATATGACATTCAGTGCAGGATCACACACCAACTGCACTGTATTCATGTGGGGAGAGTTCATTCAAAACTTGGACCTCTCTGTCTCTCTCAATGGGGTGTTGGGGTTGGGGTGAGTGGGCGTAACGTCCGACCAGGCACTTAAACTATCCCGAATCATGCATCCTGAGTGAAATAGCAGTCATGGAATTGATCACATTGTCTATTTAGAATATTAGGAGTGATTGTCCATCCCTTTCAGAGTTCAACCTCTTATTCTCTCACAGCTCTACAGATCAACCTTCACTCATTCCTCATGGTGCCATCATCCCAGGGATTAATCTGGTGGAACTCCTCTTCACTCTCTCTGTGGTAAGGAGATCACTCCTTATAATGGAAAGAAAAATCTGTCCACAATACCCCAAATACTGCCTCAGCAACACTCTCATGTTTGATCACAATAATTCCTTTCCCTCACTTTGCTGGCTCCATGTCTTTCGTGTGACACAGGAAACAATTCATTTACAATGCACTGCCACTGATGTAGAACTTAAACACATCCTTACATCTGTAGGTCAGCATCAATAAAGCCAGCACCAGAGGTGCCCATGGAGATGGACCTCACTCTTGGGAGAGACTCAGTCACAAAGAATACATATAAAATCGTGAAGGCTACCTACCTGAATGGAATTGAGCCGTTGGAATATGGGATGCAGGCAGAGGAAGGGAGCTACCATTCCTTTTGTTCTGCCCTCACGGGATGTGTGCAGCCATGGTCAGGCCAGCATGTTATGCCGATCCTGAACTGAGTGGCTGGTTCAGCTGTTCCACAGGACAGTAAATAGTAAAACACATTGCCGTGGGTTTGCAATTAAACAGAGACTTGACCAGAGAAGGATGACCCACTGCCTTCTCTAATGGGCACAAGGCAAGCCGTTATTAACAGATTATCATTCCGTGGTTCTAGAATACGAGCCAATGACGTGACCCACCATACACTGACTGCCCATCTTTCAGATTTTGTGCAGAGAACAAGTTAAACATCTCAAGTGCAATTATTTTCCAATGGACACATAGTGAGAAGGGACATGAAACAAATGTATCTGGAATTAAGAAAGGCACAAACGATGGTTTATTCAGGAATTGAACTGAGGCTGAGGAGGAGACTGGGACGTCTTAATGGTGGTATTGGACAGGACTGGTATGTGGGGAGGAGATGGAGATGTACACTTTGCAGAAGAAAATGAATCGAAGAGGTTGAGATAAGTGAGTTTTACCCTCGCGTATTGGTGAGTAATTTGTAAATAATAGTTTGCCAGTTATAATTTCTAAGGAATGGAATCTTTGATTGGAGCTGAAAACGTTGGCTTGCACCTTTCCAAAATCTGCATATCATGAGCATCGATTAAGTTCAGACCATTTCACTAAACAGACAGAGTGACTTAGCAGGAACACCAACTGTAGCAAGGATAGGATAGTAACCAGCTTGAATAACCATCAGTACATCTTCAATCCGCGATGCTAATGATATCCAAGGCTGGGAAAGCCAGTACAGACCATCGGATAAACTCCTCTCCATTGTTGGAACATTCCAGTCTAATGTTCCCAGATTCCCATCCCTCCTGCTCTTCTCTCTGAAGCTGCTAATCCCTGTTACTGCTGTTACCGCTCATACTATGGGATACAACACTGAAAGCATTCCCTTATTGATAGAAGAGAGGAACTCTCTGGGGACGCATACAATCCATGGAGACTGACAGCAATACAATCGCTGAACAAATAGCTCCAGTTGACCCCTTTGAATTCAATACTACTTTATTAACATTCAAAATAACGTTGAACATTTATGCATTCTGGGTCTGATATGCGAGTGTGACTGAAGGAAGGAATGTTGAAGATGGCAGATTGATTGTGTGTAATCATTCAGTCTACCTTGGATATACAGGTAATGCCAGAAGTTTAACGGAACATAAACATGCTTCTCTGTTCATAAATACAGAAATAAATCCCATAACTACTGATCCGTCATTGCAATATCTGTAAAACATTGAGAAAACAACGATCATTCATGATCTGATAGCAACATGTGCCAATAAAAAAGTGGGTTACAACAAACAAACAGCATGGATACATTAACAGAGAATTGCACATGACAAACACAGTTCAGATTGTTATTCCAGGATCAGAGAGGGCAGGTGTGGGTCATGGTGTTGATGTTATCGATGTTAAGGAACTGTCATGAAGTGTCATTAATTGGACTTCAATTACATTGTGATTATAATATTGGGGAAAGGACATAAGACGGGGGACATGGATGTTTAGATTGTGTGGAGGGACTGTGACGTTTCCCATTTACCAGAATTGGAATGTTACTCTTTATAACTCATATGAAGAACAGATTCAAGAATACATGTACAATGAGGAATTAGCAGAGACAATATTAATGAAATGCGTTTATGCAATATAAAATACAGGAACAAAATGTTTTTCTGCACCCACCAATATATGCAAAGTACAAAAAGGTAAGATTGTTAAAATACACTCCTGATATTGAACTATATAAATTGAAACGTGAATTACATAACTAGGAAAGTGGTATGCAAACTTTATCAATCATTATTTGACCCACAACTAAGATCATGATTTCACCTCTGTCACTGATACAGTATCAGTGTGGGCGGGGGAGGGGGGTCATGGAGGGCGGGATGGTGGTTATCATTTCCTGCTGCTCTTGGCACTGTCTATTTAAAAACTCGGCTTTCTCCATGGAACCAATCTATTGGCCTAATGGGTTTTGTTTAGCTGTCAGTAACCCAGCTCTGTGATATTGTTGGAAGTAAGTAATCTGGGATGACAGGCAGTATCAGCACAGTGCTGACAGTGTACGGCGCCCAGACAAAGGGCTTGCCGCCCAGAGGAATTTCTAAATAAAACTTTTAACTTCTGTCTGTCCATATTTATCTACCGTAATGCAGTCTTCTGATCTATCTAACTTCACCCTCATCTAACATCTCTTCCTCTCAAACTCTGTCAGTCACTCCCCTTTCTATACTCTCTCAGTTGATCTCCCTTCACTTGCTCTCTCTCTCTGTTTATTTCTCTCTCACACAATCTCTCTTCACACACTCTCTCGGTTTCCGATTGTGCAGTTGGAGAGCGTGTGACTCCACAATGGGCTGAATGGCCTCCATCCATGCCATAATAATTTCAGGTTCTCTGACCCACAATAAATGCTTCCTGGACAGACATGCTGGTCCGGTGGCAGGTACATTGCACAATCACCCATTATCTTTTCCTGCTCTTCTCTGGTGTACAGCTGCCTTGAAATGTCTGTTCAAACAAAGCAGACGGAATGAAATTCGAGCAGTCGAGAACACATCCATGACTGTGTATTTCGATCAGGATTTAATGAAGGATGAGATTCCAGAATAACATGAGCAATGAATGAAAAACAGGAATACACAAGAAATGGCAGCTGGGTACAACGTGTGGTTCCAAGTAGGTCTCATGGTATTACCAATAGAGTATCAATCCAGAAAAACCAGCTCCTGTTCTGTGGATCCAGGTTGAATCCCGCCACTGCAGATGGTGGAAATTCAATTCAATAATGTAAAAATATCCCTGGAATTAAGAATCTACTGCTGAGAATGAAATCATTGCCGATTGTCAGAAAAATCCACCTGGTTCAATAATATCCTGCCATGAAGGAATCTTCCATCCTCACCTGGTCTGGCTGACATGCAACTCCAGACCCAAAGCAACGTCACTGACTCCCAATCGCCCGCTGAAATGATCTAACGAGTCATTCAGTTGTTCCAATCGCTACAAAGTTTCAAACAAATGAAACCGGACGGACCACATGTCATCGAAATGGGCACCGGAAAAGTCAACATTAGAAACATCACTATAGAACCTGCAAAGTCTTCCTTACGAACATCTGAGGTCTAGTGCCAACAATGGAACAACTGCCTTACGGATTAGTTAAGCAACAGCCTGACATAGCCATACTCACGGAATCATACCTTGCAGAAACAACAGAAATTAAACATGCACAGAGGTGTCTGTTACTGATTACCACGTAACGTTGTTCCTCAGCTGAATCAGTCCTCCTCCATGTTGAACAACACTTGGCGAAGAAATTGACTGTGGCAAGGGCACAAAGTGTATTCTGGCCGGGGGATTTCAAAGTCGACTGTCAAGTGTGGTTTTGGCAGCAGTACTACAGATCATGCTGGTCGGCTCCTAAGGACATAGCTACTAGATTGGGTCGGCAGAAGGTTGTGACGGAATGAACGAGAGGGGAAAAAAGCATACCTGACCTCATCCTGACCAATCTACCAACTGCAGATGTATATGTCCATGACAGTATCGGTAACACTGTCCTTGTGGAGACGAAGTCTATTGTCTCCATAAACTCTATCATGTTGTGTAGCACTATCACCATGCTGAATCGCACAGACTTTTAGCAGATCTAGCAACTCAAGACTGAGCGTCCATAAGATACTGTGAACCATCAATAGCAGCAGAACTATACTCCAGCACAATCTGTAGCGTCACTGCCCAGCATATCCCCCACTAAATCATTACCATCAATCCAGAGGATTAACCCTAGTTCAATGGAGAATGCAGGAAGGCATGCCAGGAGCAGAACGAGGAATATATAAAGACAAAATGTTCATCTGCTGAAGCTTCCAAACAGAAATACTTGCGTGCCAGATAGCATAAACAGCAAGGGACAGACAGAGCTTAGAAATCACAGAACCAATGCATCAGAATTAAACTCTGCAGTCCTGCTAATCCGATCGTGAATGGTGGTGGACCATTAAGCAACTCACTGGAGTAGTGGCCTCTACAAATATGCCCATCCTCAATGATGGAAGCGCCCAGAACATTAGTGCAAAAGATAAGGCTGAAGCTTTCACAGCAATCTTCAGTCAGAAGTTTTGAGTGAATCATCCATTTCGGCCTCCTGCCGTGGTCTCCATCATGACAGATAGCAGTCTTCAGCAAATTCGATTAACTGATATCAAGAAACGGTTGAAGCTACTGGATACTGCAAAGGCTATGGGCCCTGATAACATGCCGGAAATAGTCCTGAAGGCTTCTGCTCCAGAACTTCCCGCTCCCCTAGCCAAGCTGTCCCTGTATGTTTACAAACCGACAATGGAGAAAAACTGCTCAAGTATGTTCTGGACAAATTCGACCCGTCCAACTACCGCCTAATCAGTCCACTATCCATCATATGTAAAATCATAGAAGGTGTCATCAACAGTGCTATCAAGTGGCACCTGCTCAAAACTAACCTGCTCAGTGACGCCCAGTTTGGGTTTTTCCAGGGTCGCTCAGCTCCTGGACCTGTCACAGACTTGGTTCAAACATAGAAAAAGGAACTGAATTCCAGCCTTTGACATCAAGCCTGCATTCTGACAAATGTGACATCAAGGAGCCCAAGCAAAAACGGTATCGCGGACCAACACTCCATTATTGGAGTCATACCTGACAGATAGGAAGATGGTCATTGCTGTTGGAGGTCAGCCATCTCAGCTCCAGAACATCTCTGCTGTAGTCCCTTCGGATAATGATATCGGTCCAAACATCTTCAGCTGCTTGAATAATGACCTTCCTTCCATCATATGGTCAGAAGTGGGGATATTCGATGATGACTGCACAATGTTCAGCACCATTCGCAAATGTTCAGGTACGAAAGCAGTCCACGCCCAAAGCAACAATACTTGGGTAATATCCAGGCTTGGACTGGCAAGTGGTAAGTAACGTTTGCGCCACATAAATTCAGACAATGACCATCATCAATAAGATACAATATCACCACTTTGTATTCAGCAGCATTATCATCACTAAACTCTCCACTATCAATATCCTGGGGGTATCATTGGCCAGAAACTCAACTGGACTCGCCACATGAATATAACAGCAGATCAGAGGCTAAGAATCCTGCAGGGATGACTCACCTCCGGACTACCCAAAGCCTGTCCATCATCTACAAGGCACAAGTCAGGAATGAGATGGAATATCCTCACTTGCCTGAATAGGTGCAGCCCCAACACTACTAAAGAAGCTTGATACAATCCAGGACAAAACAGCCCAATTGATTTGCACCACATCCACAAGCATTCACTCCCTTCACCATGGTCACTCAGGAGCAGCAGTATGCACTACCTACAAGACACAATGGAGGAATTCCCCAAAGATTCTCAGACAGCTCCTTCGAATGTCACGAACACCTCCATCTGGAATGACAAGGGCAGTAGACGTTTGGGAACACCGCCAACTTCAAATTCCTCTCCAAGGCAGTCAACATCCTGATTTGGAAATGTATTGCCATTCCTTCACTGTTGCTGCGTGGAAACCCTGGAACTCCCTCTTTAGTCACTAGTGGGTCACCGCACAGCAGGTAGATAGCAACAGTTGGAGAAGGCAGCTCAGCACCACCTTCTCAAGGGCAACTGGGAACGCGAAAGAAATGCTGGGCACATCCAGCGATGCCCACATCCAAAAAAATACTTTTTTAAAAATAGTCCCAAGTTGAGCATCTCGAAAGGACAGATTATCTTATTTGAACACGAGCAGGAAAGCAGTGTTTCTAATATTGAACATTTTAAACTTTTCTGTTATTAGAAGGGTGTTCAGTATTCGATGCCATATTGTTGCTGAGTGCTGTGATAAATTGCACTGTTTTGTTTAAATCAACAATACTGGCGTAACAGGATCAACCCTTCGAAAACACCAGACAGAAAATGACAATCATCGTAGAGAGAATGTACTCCCACCAGATAAGGCTCACTGATAACAGCTCATATTCAAATTATTAATGGAATACTGGCTGACACTGAATCCTCCCACCGTCCATATCACAGGGGTTACCATTGACCAGAACGTGAAGTCAAATCAACATACAAATATAAGGGTTACAAGAGCAGGTCAGAGACTTAGAAGTCTATTCTGAATAATAGACACTATGACCTAAACGGCATGAGATATGACAATAGATTTAGGCCATTCAGAAAATTCATTCATTTTGATACTGTGCCATTTTGTCATTGTCTCTATGAAAAGTGGAAATATCTTCTACACACTGACTGTATCAATCTTTGCAGTAATCCATTAGTTTCAATCAGACCCCCCACCACCCCACCCCCACAATTTTTCTAAATTCCATCGAGTACGCACATTGCCGCTCATATGACAAGCCGTCATCCCCAGGATGGATCACCTCCAACACGAGCAGATCTTTCTCCAGAGATAGTGTCCAAAACAGCTCACAACTGGCCAAATACCGTCTGTCCATAGCCCATTACATTCTCAGCAGTATGTCTCCTGTCTTGCATTCTTGCTGTCTTGAAATGAATGCAAACATTGCTTTTGCTTCCCTAACTGACAACTGAACGTTAACCATAAGAGAGGACGTGTGCATCAAAATTCTTTTGTGCTTCAGATTTAATGGATCCTATTAGAACATGGTGTCTCCTCTATTCCGCCTACCAAAGTGCATATTCTCACACGTTTCCATATTGTGTTCCATCAGCCACGTGTTTTCCCACAGTCCTAAACTGTTCAAGCCTTTCTGCAGCTTCCCCACTTCCTCAGTATCATCTGCAAACTTAGCAAAACTGACCTCAAGTCCTTTGTTCAGATTGTTCATATACAATATATTTCCTGGTTCCCTAAGGACCGTCCACCATATAAAAGGCACAACAGTGAAAGTGCTTGACTCCATTCAGGTTGAAGCAGTGGCTTGACTTGAATTATACCTGTAAAGTCTTCAGTCCCTGCACCACTGACCTTCAGTAGAAGCACACCCTACCCACTTTTGTTGTGAGTTTACTTCATTATGGCGCACAATCCCAGTCTATTGATGTCACTCTGTCTCAACACTGAGTGGTGCTCACACCAACCATGTCACTGTGTATTGATAACGATGGAGGGAGGTCGGCGAGGGTATTTCTATGATGAATAACTGTGTGACTGCCAGGCTGAAACCTGCCCCAACAGCCTCGGATGTACCTGTGCCCACTCTCACCGCTGCAGACCTGATCAGTCTTCCTGCAAGTCAGTCATGGAAAGCGCCGGGCCTGGATAGTGTTCCCGGCTGAGCACTCAGATCCTGTGAGGACCAACTGGCAGAGGTATTCACATACAATTTCAGCCTTTCCTTCCCACAGGCTGAAGTCCCAACCTGCTTCAGGAAGGCCAACAACAACCTTTTAAGTGAGAAAGCTCATGCTTTAATGACTTAATGATTACCGCCCCATGGCTCTAACCTCAATAAATATGGAGTTATTTGAAAGGCTGGTTATGGCCCACAGCACCTTCAATCTCCCAGCCTGACTTGATCTCCTATAATATGCCGACTGATGTAACGGGTCCACAAAAGATGCCGTATCCCGAGCCCTGCACTCATCCCTAGGACATCTGGACAACAAAGTCACCTACACCAGACTCCTGCTCATTGACGACAGCTCCACCTTAAACATCATTACCCCTCCAGACCAATCTCAAAATTCCATGACCTTAGTCGTGGCTCCACTCTCTGCAACTGGATCCCCCGGTTTCTGACCAACAGACCCCAATTAGTGAAGGTAGGTATCTGCACCACCGCCACAATAACACTCAACACTGGAGCTCCTGGCGCATGTTTCCTCAGCCCCCTTCTGTACTCCCTGTACACACACGGCTGTGTCGTCAGCCCCTACTGTACTCCCTGTACACACACAGCTGTGTCCTCAGCCCCCTACTGTACTCCATGTACACACACGGCTGTGCCCTCAGCCCCCTACTGTACTCCCGGTACACACACGGCTGTGCCCTCAGCCCCCTACTGTACTCCCTGTGCACACAGCTGTGCCCTCAGCCCTTATTGTACTCCCTGTACACATATGGCTGTGTCCTCAGCTCCCTACTGTACTTTGTGTACACACACGGCTGTGTGCTCAACCCTCTACTGTACTCCCTGTACACACATGGCTGTGTCTCTCAGCCCCCTACTGTACTCCCTGTACACACACGGCTGTGTCCTCATCCCCGACTGTACTCCCTGCACACCAAGAAATGTGCCTCAGCCTCCAACACTATTCCCTGTACACACACTGCTGTGCTCTCAGCCCCCTACTGCATTTCCTGTACACACACGGCTGTGCCCTCATCCCCGACTGCACTCCCTATACACCAAGAGATGTGCCTCAGCCCCCAATTGTACTCCCTATACACACACAGCAGTGTCCCTCAGCCCCCTACCATACTCCCTGTACACACACAGCTGTGTCCTAAGCCCCTACTGTACTCCCTGTACACACACAGCTGTATCCTCAGCCCCCTACTGTACTCCCTGTACACACACAGCTGTGCCGTCAGCCCCCTACTGTACTCCCTGTACACATGGCTGTGCCCTCAGCCCCCTACTGTTCTCCCTGTACACACGGCTGTGCCCTCAGCCCCCTACTGTACTCCCTGTACACATATGGCTGTGTCCTCAGCCCCAAACTGTACTTCGTGTACACACACGGCTGTGTCTCTCAACCCCCTACCTACACCAAGAGATGTGCCTCAGCCCCCAACTGTACTCCCTTTACACACACAGCAGTGTCCCTCAGCCCCCTACAGTACTCCCTGTATACCCACGGCTGTGTCCTCAGCCCCCTACTGTATTCTCTGTATACACACGACTGCATCCCTCAGCCTCCTACTCTACTCCCTGTACACAAACGGCTGTGTCCTCAACCCCCTACTTCATTCCCTGTACACATACGACTGTGTCTGCAGTCCCCTACTGCACTCCCTGTACACACACGGTTTTGTCATCAGCCCCCTATTGTACTCCGGTACACACACGTGGCTTTGTTGCCAAATTCCAAACAAGGCTAACTGTAAGTTTGCTGATGACATCACCAAAGCAGGAGGGATATCAAACAACGATGAGCCTGAACATAGAAAGTAGATAGTGGGTTTGGTGGCATGGTGGAATGATAATAACCTCTCTCTCAAATTCGGCAAAAGTAACTAACTGATCATTGACTTTAGAATGAAAGGAGGGGAACATGCCACTATCTCCATCAACGGTCGAGACAGTGCAGAGCGTCAAGTCCTTCGGAGTGATGATAACTGGCAACCTACCTTGGACTTCTCACATAGGTGTGACAGTCACGATGGTGCAAAAACTTCTCTCCTTCCTCACTTGGCTCAGAATATTTAGCATGCACTAATTCTACAGATGCGCTATTGTGAACGTACTGTTCGGGTGCATAATGGCCTGGAACGGCAACACTCTGCCCAGGAACATCAGAAACTACAGAAGATTGTGTTCACAGCCCAGACTGTGACAGACTGCAATTTCCCGATCATTGACTCTATTTACACGGCTTGTTGCCGCAGAAAGGCTGCCAACATCTATCTTCTGTCTTCTGTTTCTTTCCCTGAACCTATTATCTTCCCTTCTCCCTGCCCATGTGACTGTTTATTTCCTTGTTTTGTTTCCTTTCTCTCTTTGACTGACTGTCCATCTGTTTCCCTCGCTGTGTTCTTTTTCTCCTTCCCTTTGTTTCTGTCTCTTTCTCCTTCGTTGTTATGGTGATGGCTTCTCTATTCATTTGAAGCAGCTGATGGCTCATTGTTCAATGTTGGCAATACAATACACTCAACAAGGTTTTGGTATAGACGACATGATTTAAAATTATCAGTTAAATTACAATTGTTGTCAAAAAAGCAACAAGAACTTGGGTATCCATTTAACAGTCAATTGTTACATCTAGTGCTCTGTATACTGGCACATCTCCCAGTGCTCTGTATACTGGCTACGCAAAGCATTCTATTCGGCTGCATAATGACCTCACATGGTAAGTACTCTGCCTAGGACCATAAGAAACTACAGACGGTTGTGTGCACAGCCCACACCATCACGGAAGGCAACCTTCCGTCCATTTTATACTTGTTATTGTCGCAGAAAGGCTGGCAACATCAAAGATCTCTCCCAAACTGGTAATGATCTCATGCAACCTCTTCCAACAGGGACGAAACACAGAGGCTTGAAAACATCCTCAAGAACACTTCCTTCCCTACCATTATTAGACTGACAAATTGACATCTCTCACTTTTCAAATATTATTAATCTTGCTAATGTCGACCTTGCTTTGCCCACCTCCTGTGAAGCTGTAACCTTATATGCCTTACTCTGTCCAAGGACCCTGTGATCTCTGTTTTCTTGTTTAGGGTCATTTACCTGCACTACAATAAAAACAAACCTTTCCATTGTACATTTGACTAAAATAAATGAAACGAAATAAGATCAAACATGTGGAGTGCAGTGGCTCAAGGTCATCTCAAGGGCAACTGGAAAAATGAACGAATGTTGCCCCAGTCAGAGATACCCATATCTAATTAATGAATATAAGAAGATGACCACACTTATGGGGGACAGACAGAGGGAATGAAATCGCTTTAAACATGATCTTAGATATATACAGGTTTCCCTCACTATTTGTAAGTAGACTGTCCTCCGAAACCGTTCGCAAGGTGATATGGTGTAAAGTGCAGTAGCACTGATTTATTTTGGGAAAATTTCGGCTTTCTTCGTAAAAGTGAAAATCCTGCTGGAATTTCGTTTGGTTAGTGAAACAAGATCCTAATGTAAGTCATTTGGAAGGGGAAGTGGCAAAAATCGAACTTTTGAAAAGCGGGGGATGACCTGTATTTACATGGGCATGTTATTCAGGAAGATGGGAAAGGCGAAAAATAAATGAGGTGAATGTCTCGTTTTATTTCCAGCCCAGCTGATCATCATTTCCTTTGTTTTCTCTTTTTCTTCTATATCTCTCTTTCTCTATTGAACCCCTCCTTCTGTTCAAAGCAAACTTCACTGTCAACGGTATTAATCACACTCCTTTCCTGCTACTTTCAGTTCAGGAAAGTTTCCCATCACTTTCTGTTCATTTCTTTGCATTTCTTTCTATAATTTCAGATTTTCAGCATCTTCCTTTATTTGATTTCACCTTCAATTTTCTTAATTCGTGGGACGTTGTCATCTCTGCCAAGTGCAGCATTTGGTGACCATCACTAGTCGCCCTGACTCTGGGGCCATTCCGCAATATAATATAAAGTTAAGCATATTGCCATGGGTCTCAAGTCACACTTAACCCAGATTTCATCACCGAGGGTGATCAGTGAAAGAAGAAGGTTTTCAGATAAAATGTTGCTTTTATGTTTGTTTTTCATGAAATTCACCTTTATTCCAATGCTTATCATTATTATTTATGGTCTGTCATCAGCTATGGTAGGACTTGAAACAAATCCCTTGAAACAATATCTTTCGTTTAATAAGCTTTGCTCCTGAATTACAGCCAGCGGCACTCCTACATTCAAACATTGTCCTAATCATGAAGTAACATCCGAGACAAGAGGAATTTTGTGATTGAAATATTTGTATTTGAAAAAGTGGTCAGAAGAGACCTTAAAACATTAAGTCTGAATTTTACCAACGTGCAGCCAATGGTTTGTTCAGCAACAGCACTGACACAGAGATAAAGATTGAGGATATTAGGAGCTGGTAGTGGACAGGTTTGGTGACAGAGAGAACACGAGACATAAACCGGTTCAGGGCAAAAAAATGACCTCGGGTTTGTGCACAGTTTTATTCGCAGATGTTTGTGAGGTAGTGGTCTGCAATTCATGGGTAATGAATGGAGACTGCAATTGAAACTGAAGGCAATAGTTTCTTTCTCTGACAAATATAGTTAACAGGATTTGCAACAAAGTTCAAATAGGTTAGTAGAACACCCTCCACCCCGCCCAGAATAATCATCAGCACTGCTGATATCCGATATGATGGAAATCCCCAAGAGGGGGAAATCTTGAAAAGACTCAAGGAAAACCTCCTCTCCATTGTTGTAATGTTCCAGTTCGCTATTCTCCCATTCAGATCTATGCAGCTGTTGATCTCTGTTACTATTAGAGCTGATGCATCTGTTACTACAGTGGGATCGAACACTGAATGAAGCCTCTTACGAACAGGAGAGGGAAACCCTCCAGTGACACAGTTGCATTGCATGGAGACTGACATCAATCACAGTCAGAGCAAACAGTCCCAGCTTTTAATACAGCACATTCAGTTCACAATATAACTGGACTGGACTACATGTTGACATTGCTGGCTATTGGTCACATCTCCCATCACCAATTGCTCGAGTGATGTCAGTTGTGAGGGAGAATAAGAATATTTTCTTTTCGTAGGCGACATGATTCTGCTTTGTTGTCCGTTTACTATGTTGTAACCATCTCTCCAAAAATCCCTCCACCCCCCCCCCCAAAAGAATCACAATCAGGATGTTGTTACTGTGCTGATCTCTCCTCCACTGGAACAAACACCAGCGAACAGACTGTCATTGGGCACAATCGCCCTGAACATAGACAGGAAGTGTGGACTTCTCTGAATGTTCCTCTCACTGCTCTAATAAGGCAACTTTGGAACTTGGACAGGGAATATGCTTCAGTAATTTATTTATATAAATTGACAGACTCCTAAATGCTGTTTTATTTGGTGTAAACAGTATTTTTACGCATTTTGGCTTCAGTCCAACACTAAAAGTGTTAATTACAATGAACGTATTCATTTAGACTTATGAATTAATAAGTCAGGTTTGAATGGACATGTTATTGGCTGGGAGATAGGGCGGAATGGGAGCAGTGGCTGTGGAAACTGCATGGGAAGTACAAAGATATTCGCCAATCATCATCCCTTTTTCTGACAGACAGAATTAAATCTAATGTATAAACAAGGAAACAGCCAACATTTGGGAGATGCAATGCTGAATGGCAATGTGAACTAAAAGGATAATATTAAATGTGATGAAGTGAAATATATTTTATACACATACCATTTAATCATTGGGAATACAGATTGAGTAGGGTCACCGGACCTGAAACATTAATTTTGATTTCTCTTCACAGATACTGCCAGGCCTGCTGAGCTTGCCTCTAAGTTCTGATTTTCTTTTTGTTTGAGATTTATCATATTGTTTATATCTGGCAGGATACTTACAATTAAAAGCAGACACTAATAACAAAATGTGAAGGGTAATGGGGACAATACAGGAGACTAACAGTAGAGTTATAGTCATTCCAAGCTGGAAGAGACAATGGGCTGAGTTTCCCCCACTTTTGCTGTAAATAATTCTGTGATATGTAATCAAAACCTTTGGAGAGGGGGTAGACAAGTTTGTTCAACGATGGTCACAGAGTGCTCCACCATCAATAATCTATTCCTATTATCTCATGAAATTTCAGCTGCCTCTAAAATGTATTTTTAAACAAAGTGGAGTTCCTGAGATTTACAGGATCATCAGAAAAAATATTCCTTTTTCCTTTGATTCTTAAAGAAGAAACAGATTTCGGCCGTAATACAGGTGTCACAGACACAACAGCTATAACAGAAACAGGAAAGGACTACATTGTCCTTATGTAACCAAATTCAGCATGCAGCCCTGTCAAGATACATGAAATATAGTGATACTGAAACACGAAATACAAACAGAAAATGATGGTAGAAGTGCAACAGATGAGGATGTATCTGCAGAGAGAAACAGAGTTAGCATATCGAATATGATGTGACACTGTTCTGAAAAAGTCATATTGAAATCGAAGGTTAATTCTGTGTATCCCTGCTCAGAGGGTGCCATACCTGCTGAGTTTCCCTCTATCGATTTCTTTTTCTTTCTGAACTGTGACAAATTGACTGATCTGAACGATATAAGCAAAGCTCTGTCTCAGCTGAATCTTGAATATTAGTTTATGGACATTAAATGAGAAATTACAAAGTTCCTATATTTGACAGAGTTCCAAATATCCATGACGTATTGCATTATGGGACAAAACCATTGTGAGACATTGCTGAAACAAAAACCAAAGTTGTCGCAAAAGCTCTGCAGTATTTGTGCAGAGAAATCAGAATTAACGTTTCTAATTCAATGGCCCTTCCTCAGAACGGATGGTAGCCCTGAATGTTGATTAATATACAGCAGAAGCTGAATAACTGTTCATGGAGACTGTTAGTAGCTAACAATAGGGTGTGAGTAATGGAAGGCCACGTGAGGACTAGGCCTGGTGTATGGGTAGGGGGCATTGAGGAGTTCAGTCCCTAAATTATTGACCATTATTTTGAGTCTGAATGGCTGCAGGGTCCACCCGCGGAAAATGAGGTGTTGTTCTTCCAGCTTGCGTTGAAATGTCCTGGAACACTGCAGCAAGCCTGACGCAGAGATACTGGCCAGGGAACAGGATGGGGTATTAAACTGGCAGGCAACTGGAAACTCAGGGTCTTTTGCAGAGGTACAGCTTGGATATACTGTGAAGTAGTCACCCAGTCTACCTTTAGTTTTCCCAATGTAGAGCGGATCATAATGTGAGCAGCGAATGTAGTAGACCGGATTGTGGGAAATGTTGGTAGGATGCTGCTTCACCTGGAAGGTTTGTTTGGACCTTAGATAATGACGAGGGAGGAGGTAAATGGGAAAGTGTAACAACTTCGGCAGGGGAAAGTGAAGTGTAGCTGTGGTGGGGGCTGGGGGAGGTGGTGTATGTGTGTGGGGAGGGGAGGTGTGGGCGGTGAATAACGAGTGGACCAGGGTGTCCTGGAGGAAATGGTCACTTCAGAAGGCGGAAAGGGGAGAGGAGGCAAATATGTGTCTGGTGGTGGCATCTTTCTGGAGGTGGGGAAATGCAGACTGATGATCTTCTGCATGTGAATGTGGTGGGATGGTCGGTAAGGATAAGGGAAACTCTAACGCTGTTGCAGCAGGGAAGAAAGATGCTGAGGGTAGAAGTGCAGGAGGTGGGTCGGAACTGGTTGAGGTCCCTGTCAATAACAGTGCTGGGGAGTTCTCGTATGAGGAAGAAGGTGGACATAGCAGAGGCCACATGTTTGAAGTTGACATCATCAGAAGCAATGCGGTGGAGACGGAGGAACTGAGAGAATGGAATGGAGCCTTTGCAGGATACAGGGTGTGAGAATGCATACTCCAGGTAGCTGTGGGAGTTGGTCGGTTATTACTGGATATCAGTGACCGGTCTATCCTCAGAAATAGAAGCAGAGATATCGACTAAAGGAGGGGAGGAGTCAGAGGTAGAGAGGTGAATGTGTGGGAGGGGTGCAAATTGGAAACAACGAACTTTTCCAATTCTGGACAAGAAAGAGGAGCAGCAGCGATGATAATATATACATATTGGAGAAAGAGTTATGGATGGGGGCTGGAATAGAACTGGAAATGGAATGACCTACGTACCCCACGAAGAAACAGCTATAACTTTGGACCACGTATGTATCCATGCACCCCCTCTGTATGGGAGGAGCAGGCTGAAGCAATGGCTCTGCATGGGCAGTTCTGTTTGTGGATTTTCAGGAGGAGATAAAAGCGAACTCTGCTATCAGAGGGCCATCAGCTTCGGGACTGTTAGGTGGGGGTGAGTGGGGTGGGGGTGTGGGCCAGTGACTGGGAATCTCCAGGTGAAATGTGGTCAGATTTAGTAAATAAAATAGCCTGATGTGCCATGATAGGGTTATGGACCAGCAGGTGACATGTGGAGGTATCTGAGAGCTAGCACTCAGCCTCTGAAATGTAGAGGTGAGTCCACCAGACTGCAGCAGCACCTCCCTTATCGGCACAGGCTGAATAACATAGTCAGGGTTGATTGAAGCCTACAGCGTACAGTCTGTTCAGAGGGTGATAGGTTGGATAGGGAGAGGGGGAATACAGAGAATTAAAAACAACTAAACTCACATGGAAAGTTCTCAATGAACATATTGAGTTCAAGTAAATGCCAGAGGAATGGATCCAGGTGGAGGGAGAGTGTTGGAGCTGGGCGAAGGGTCTATGGGATGGGGAGTGGACTCTTGTCCAAAGAAATGGACACCGAGGAGAAGATGGTGGAAGAGGAGTTCAACATTATGTCGTTCCTGAAATTCATTAAAGTGGGGGCGCAGAGGGATAAAACTGAGACATTTGCTGAGTACAGAACATTCAGCATTAGAGCGTGGAAGGTTAGGAAGGATGGTGAATACACCACAGGAGGTGGGCTTGCGGGAGGGGATGGAGTCAGAGCACAGGGCATGGTGGTGTGGCAGATTCCAGAGGCTCATAGGCATCTCTAAGTTATTCCATCTTGTGTGCCTCGTATATCTGGTGAGCATGGTGAATGAGCTGGAGAATGAAGTAGAATTGGGGAATGGTGCAGCCTTGAGCCAATGCGATGTGATGCTGTTGAACAGAGAAAATGTTGATCTCAGTGGCAACGACACCGCACGACCAGTCTTCAGAAAGTAAATGATTGAAGATAATCTGAATCGTTACCTTATTGTAATGCTCTGATTTCATTGGGGTGAGACTCAACCAGCAAGGTTTTACTTTTTGAGACTTTAGACCAAACTGTGAAAACTGATGTATCTTGATGTTATTAATAAAACAAATCCATCCATGGTTTTGTAAGGCACTAGCAAGGGCAGAGTTTATTTGTCGTTCCCAATAGCTCTGGGTAAGGTGTTATTGTTCATTGAGGAAATTACCAGCACAGAATTTCCTCTGATTTCCATTAACCACAGTTTGCTGAGGGGGAATGATGCTACATGAATCAAATGCTACTTTGATGGCAAGGGAAGTTACTCTGATCTCACCTCAACTGACATTGGAAAACAAGTTAAAATACTAAAGAGAAAAAGGCTAGAACACGGCTTATTGAACAATGTGGTCACTGTCTTGCAACGTTTAAGGACAAACAGATGCATGGACTTCTGATTCTGAGGAGAGGTGTTTCCTATTTGGGATGAGGCTGTTTGCTTCAGCGCTGTGACACAGAGACAGAAAAAAAACGTTCCACTCTGTATGGGGAAAATATCTCACCCTATTCACGGTGCATTGGACAATGACAGAAATACACGATTAAACATTGGGCATTGATCATCTCAATCTCATCATTCACTGATGACCAATAGCAGCACAGAAGCCAGGAGCTCCCATAACCCCAGTTGAAAAGCAAAAATGGGGAAGAGATGGCCAGTAGAAGTGGGAGTAACTAGGGAACTGGTGTAACTTACAGTGGGAGTGGCAGAAGACGGGTGTGAAGAGATATCATCAGTGGAAGAGTATGTGGCAGCAGAAGTTGTCGTGCAAGGGAAGTAGGAGTGTAAAAAAAGAGTTGGAAGGGGAGGAGGAATGGCTAATGAAGTTTTAGTGACTGGGCAAAGCTTGTTTTTGGAAAAGTGAGGTTGGGTGAAAACCACCAATGTTCAGGAAAATTGGGATCGGATTCCATTGAAAATTAAAATTTGATGCACTTCTTTTTCTATCACTTGATTCTTTATCAGATTGTACATTCACTCTGTAGTTTGTATCTCCATCAAATGCAGGTGACGTGCTCCCCCCCCCCCCCCGTGTTGTGTCGCAACATTTTTGAATTTTTTTTAACAGTATGTATTTGCTTCCAATCCAAGGTAGACATGAGAATTTGATTTGATCTCCTGCAGTTTGTCCATAGCATGGAATTTAATTGAATATTTTTCCTCATCACATTAGCTGATTCAAGAAATGAATCAGTGTCCATCCTGCAGATGAAAAATTTCTTCAGTTTTCACTATTGTTACAAAGGACAGTGCCACACAACAGGCTAATGTTCAAGTGCAAGGTGCCAAACCAAATTTCTCCCTAAATTAGGTACACGCTTTATGAATAAGACATGCTGAGGGACAGAGTGTAAAAGGTGAATTTAACTCTGTGTCGAAAATGGTATTTGCAGCACCCTCATAATAGGCGTTAACTACATCACTCTGTAAATTCCCTAAAATAAGAACAACAAGAGACTGGAATTCTTAATTATTCCTTTGTAAATAACATGTGGAGAACAGGAAGGAAATCAAGGTTTGTTTGTGATATTCATAAATGATGATGGTGAGAATGTGGAAGATGGATGGCAGTGGAATGATAACTAATGCTGGGGATGACACAAAGATTAGCTGGATGCTTCACAGTGAGGAGGACAGGGTTAGGCTACAGGACGATATAAACAGATGATTTCTATATCCAGATTTATGGCCGATGAAGTTTAACACTGATAAATGTGAAAGGATGCACATCTGAATAAACAAGACAAGTGACAACTCAAACTTTGAAGAGCGAGGGCTAAACTTGCTCCTTTTTTCTTTGCAGCAGGGAAGGTTGAGGAGGGAACATGGTACAGGTGTACAAGAGAATAAAGGGTATGGAGAGGATGAACAGACAGCAGTTGTTTCGCTTACTCTAATGGTCAAAAACAAAAGGAAGCATACTTAAAGTGGAAGGCAGGGGATCGAGAGGGGATTTCTGGAGTCTGTATTGAACTGAGAGGGTGGCACAGACATAGAATATAAAGTTCCTATATGTGGAAACAGGCCCTTCGGCCCAAAAAATCCATACTGACCCTCCAAAGAGTAATCCACCCAAACACATTCCTCCTATATTTACCCTGACTAAAGTACCTAACCTACATGTCTCTGAACACTTTGGGCAATTTAGCATGGCCAATTCACTTATCCTGCACATCTTTGGATTGTTGGAGGAAATCGGAGTACCTACAGGAAACCCACGCGGATATGGGAGGAATGTGCAAAATCCATACAGGCAGTCACCCAAAGCTGGAATCAAACCTGGGTCCCCAGCGCTCTAAGACAGGCGTGCTAACCACTGAGCCACATTTCTGCCCCTAATAACATGTGCCTGGAATGCATTTCCTAGGCGGGTGATTGATCAGGTAATCTCACAAACATTAAAAAAAGCCTTTGGATATGCACTTGGTGAGGCAGGCTCGCATTTTCATTCAATGATTCTATGTGGTGGCAGCCACGAACACTCAGATATATTCTGAAGCAATAGCTAATGGCAGTTCCTAGTTTGTTCCATTGACTGTACTCAGTAAGTGAGACTCCAGTGAAGTGCTGGTATTATCTCCCATTTGCTATTTAAATGTTTCGGTTTTCTTGAGCTGGTAATGTAATTACCGGTGTCCATGATGTCATTTCCTGCCCTTTTTCTCAGAGGATGGTAGATGGAGTCAAAATTGATGTGTTTGTTGATGGAGTTCCGGTTGGAATGCCATGTTTCCAGGAATTCTTGTGCTTGTCTCTGTTTGGCCTGTCCTAGGATAGATATTCCGACCTAGTCAAAGTGGCGTACTTCCTCATCAGTACGTAAGACTTTCGTATTGGGTTCATGTCTTTTGTAGCTAGTTGATGTTCCTATATCCTGGAGACTAGTTTTCTGCTTGTTTTTCCGTTGTAGTGTTGTTAAAGTTCTTGCAAGGCTTATTTTTCCTGGAGCAGAACAGACAAAGATGTGAATTTATTGCGGTGCTCAAAAGTATGATAAACGTTGCAGAGTAGAAAAAGAATACTCTATTAGTAGGCATTATAGCATCAAGGAATTCTAATTTCAAGGTTGTCAGTAAAAGAGCTAGAAGTGAAATAAGGGAAAAAACCGTCTTTATTTAGAGAGTTGTTACGAATTGGAGTTGACCGGGTGGGAAGGTTGAGGATGAAGATTCAAAAGAGAACTATATATATATTTGGAAATTATGAATTTAACGGGCAACAGAGAGAGGGCTGGCAAATGGGAGGTGCTTGAGAGATATTTTTGGAACTGATGCATACGTAATGGCCAAGGGTTCATCCTGTACTTTAAAGTTTTGTACTCTATCATGTGTCAGCTGTGAATAAAAGTCAGTATCCAATTATTTCACTGTGTAAATGCTCGCAAATATCTGATTACTTGGTGCAGCGTAAGCATTTAAAATGCAAGTATTGCAAGGTCAGCTTCATTATGAAGTCTAATTATTACACAGAACATGAATATTTTACATGTTGTATTCCCATTACTAAAACAAATATATCATTGCTTTGTCACAAATCTCTTTGGAAAGCTCTGACTTTTCACTGACACAATATTATGTTCGTTGCTTTTTTTTCACTCTCCACATTTCATATTAAACATCGTTCATTCTAAGAATTGGAAGTTTTCAAATTATTATTCAAGAAAATTTGATAACACAAATAATTTATTTAGTTTAATGTTCACAGTCCATGGTGAATTATTGCAATTTTTAAATTGCTGGCAATTAGCTGAAGATCGTACATTTCAGTGAGAAATTAAACTGACAGTTTACATATAAATGTATAAGAACACTAATTCTATTTGAATGTTCAGTCGTTTGCTCACTCTGAATAT
This sequence comes from Hemiscyllium ocellatum, assembly GCF_020745735.1. Classification (NCBI taxonomy): domain Eukaryota; kingdom Metazoa; phylum Chordata; class Chondrichthyes; order Orectolobiformes; family Hemiscylliidae; genus Hemiscyllium; species Hemiscyllium ocellatum. The sequence continues at coordinate 2,754,202 of NW_026869338.1, forward strand.
GTAATCATTCAGAAGCCAACCACTTTAAAAATATTGGAGTGGAAAAACTTTGCTTTGAATCCTGACATTGAATATCTAATTCTGATCACCACAAGAGTTATGTTCTTTCTTCGATAAAATAAAATGTACATGCTTTATTTCTGTGTTAGAAAGTCTTGACAGGAGTTTATATTTTAGTTCCATAAATATAGAATCAACAGAATTGATTAAAGTGATTATAGCTCAGTTGAATGATTATCATTCACATCTTATTTTCGCCCAATTCATGGAATTTAGCAAACATCCCACTATTGTTCGGCTCAGTAAACTGACCACCTTGCAATGAGCTAAGCTGAAAATTGCTTCCAATAGATCTGAAATCATTTACATTGTTATTGGACCTCACAGCTGCCTGAGATACACAGAGACTCAGTCACCTGTTCCAAAATCTGTACATTGAGTTTCTAACCTGGTTCGGGGCAGTCAGCCAAGCATTACTTCAAAACAAATAATTTGGAATCCACCTTGGGCAGGGGGAGAACCCGCCAACAAACTATCATTGGTCTCAGTGTAGGTACAAACGTTGTCCAGGTTAAATACTAATGGCTGACCAGCAATCATGATTTAAAATTCATCTTCAGCCAGAGCCTGGCCCAGAGAGCAGACATGTTGACATGGAGAGACAGAATCACACCATACAAGTTACCTATGGTGATGAAATCTGACCTGCCTCCAAGATTCCATACACCTGCACCCCGGGTGAAGACGTTAACAACTTGACAATCTATTGCAGTGCCTTGTGCCTCACAAAGAAACCTCTAAATCCAATCCAATAAATGTCACCTTCACATTCTCCAGTATCAAAATAAAATTGTACATCTCTGTGAATGGTCAGAGATTACTACATGGAAAACACAGTAGAATGTGTGCGAAGTAATCAGCAGCAAACGGCAATCCACAAATCACATTAAGAACTGAACTTGGCGGATTCTGTCTGGTCTAAGTAACCACACACATTATACTGGCTTTCAGGTGACTGTAACAATGCACACCATAACTGGAGGTTTTGGCTTTACATCCCTCCAAAGCTTCCTGATCTCACACACATCACTCCCTCACACATTCACCAATTGATGACAATCAACAAGCTGGGTGAAACTGGAAACACAGAACAGTGCAGCACTGTGCAGGCCCTTCGGTCTTTGATGTTCTGTCGACCTTTGATCCTACTCTAAGATCAAACTAACCTACATACCTTGCATTACACTATCATTCATGTGCCTATCCAATTATACATCCCTAATATAGTTGACATTCCTAATATACTACAACTACTGGCTGTTCATTGCACACACCCACCACTGTCTGTGTAAAGAACCTACGTCTGACATCTCCCCTAAACCTTCCTCCGATTACCTGAAAATCATACCCCGTCGAGAGTCATTTCACCCTGGGAAAAAGTAATGGCTATCCACTCTATCTATGTGTCTCATCATCTTGAACACCTCTGTCAAGTCACTTTCCATTCTTCTTCGTTCCAATGAGGAAAACACCCTAGCTCCCTCAAATTTTCTTTGTACGACATGCCCTCCAGTCTAGGCAGCATCTTGATAAATCTCCTCAGCACCCTCACCAAAGCTTCCACATCTTTCCTATAACGAGGCAACCAGAACTGATCACAATATTCTAAGTTGGTCTCACCAGGGCTCCATAGAGAAGCAGCATAACCTCGCAGCTGTTAAACTCAATCCCTCAGCTCATGAACATATCAACCACATCCTTAACTACCTTATTAACCTGGGTAGCAACTTTGTGGGAGCTATGTCATGAACCATATGATCCCCCTGTTCTCCACAATGGAAGAATCCTGCCTACATTCAAATCCGAATTTCCAAAATGAATCGTATCCCACTTTCCATATTGAACACCATCTGCCACTTCACAGCTGGGTACTGCATCCTATCAATGTTCCTGTTGCAAACTACAACAGCCCTCCACTCTATCCACAGTTCCACCAACCTGTGTTACATCATCAAACTTACGAACCTATCCTTCCACTTCGTCATCCAAGTCATTTATCAAAATCACAAACAGCAGAGGTCCCAGAACCGATCCTTACGGAACACCACTGCTCACCTAGTTCCACACTGAATACTTCCCATTTACCACGACGCTCTGTATTCTATGGGTTAGCCAATTCTGTATCCAGACAGATAGGTCTCCCTGTATACCATGCCTCCTTACATTCTGAATGAAATTACCACGGGGAAGTTTATCAAACACCTTGTTAAAATCCATGCACTCCGCATTCACTGCTCTACCTTCTTCAGTGTGTTCAATCCCATGCTCAAATAATCAAATAAAAGTTGTGAGGTATGACCTGCCCCTCATAAATCCATGCTGACTATTTCTAATCAAACCTTGTTTTTCAAGAATCCTCTCCAATACTTTGCCCAATACTGATGTAAGACTGACTGGTCTGTCATTCTCAGGAAAATCCCTGTTCCCTTGCCTGAACAAGGGATTACATTTGCCACCCTTCAATCAACCGACGCTACTCCAATGCAGAGTGAAGGCGCAAAGGCACAGAAATCTCTTCCCTCTCTTCCTGTAGTAACCTAGAGTGTTTCCTGTCTGCCCGAGGGATTTATCTATCCTTATGTTTGTACTTCAAACAGTCTGTATTTCACCTCAACTTTTTACTCACTGTCCAACCAACTGATTTACTGCTTTCCATTTCAGGGCTCTGTACAGTGCTGCCTTCCTGAGCAAGTATGGTTCCCAATATTCTGTGTATTATAAAATGGAAAACATGGGAAGCTTTGACTCTGCTGCTGCTCAGATGCAGTCTGACTGCTGTGCTTTTCCAGCACCACAATTTTCGACTCTGATCACCAGTCCTCACTTTCTCCATTACTGAGGGCTGTCCCCTCTGCACACAGAGCAGGGAACTAATCAGCAGAAACTCATGGTATCTGGAACTGACTGTTCAGTTCTGGAAAGTTGCATTTGATGAACACATTTACTAAAAACGAATTTCAAATTCAACAAATATTCATTCAGTCCCAGAGTTACAGTTTTGGTTCATGAATTGGACAGGTTGATAACGAACAGTGAATGACTGAAGAACTCCGAGGTACAGAGTATTCCAGGTGATATATCCCAGGTTGGATGTGCTTTACCTGATGCTGGTAATATTATCAGACAGACAGATATGATAAGGAAACGAGGTGACATGTGGAAGTGTGACATTTTTGCCATTACAGAGATGTGTTTGAGGGAGTTCGGGGCTAACGACTCAATATTCTGTGGGACCAGAACAAGAGTCAGGACAGAAGAGAGGGTAAAAGGACGTGGTGTTGCCTTATTAATTATGGAGTTAGTTACTAGCGTAAGAAGGGACGATATCTTGAAAGGATCTTCTAAAGAGGCTTGGTGGTTAGAGCTCAGGATCAAAACTGTGACAGAAATACTGCATGGGATATATTATAGACCCCCAGATAAAGGAAAGTACGGGTGCAGGTATATTACCAAGTTATTGAGGTGTGTAAAACAATAATAGGCTAGTTATATTCAAGCATTTCAATTCCAAACATTCATTCGGTCAGTGATAATTTTTTAAGAAGGGCAGGTGCTTTGAAATTTATTCCAGAGAGCTTCTTATATCAACACAGAGCAGATACAACAATGGGCAGTGCAGTGCTGGGCCGCACTGCGGGGAACGAAACCAATCAGCTGTTCCAGGCAGAAATGGGAGAGCATTGTAGGACCAGTGAACGTGATATCACACATTTTGACTTTGCGAAGGAAAAGACCCCAAAAATGTTAGAAAAATCAAAGCTTTTTGCATTGGGGAGACAGATTTTATGGAAACAAATGACAGGATCCGGTCAAAGTACAGTTGCTTCTGGGTGAAACTGTAGCAGAAAAAGGTGGGGCGGGGGTTGGGGGAATCATTCGTTTAAAATGGAATTGATGACAGTGTCGGCCCAGCAAGTTACACCGAAGATAAAATTTAGGAACACAAACCCAGAAAACCTCAGATGTCGACACAAATTCCGAATAGATGAAAAGAAAAAGAGAAGCTTAAATCTGGTACCAAGTGAACAGGTCAATGAAGGTCCCAAAAGAATATAGCAAGTGGAGGGTTAAACTTAAGAAGTCAGTGGAAGAACAGAAGGAGCGGTGATAAAACATTAACCGGTAAGATTAGCAAGAATCCACAGTCATTTTTTTTGGTTTTTTAAGGGGAAGAGGATAACATGGGAAAGAATGGGAGTATTAGGGACTAAGGAGACAGCCTGTTCACAGAGCCAGAGAATATGTTTAACACACCCTACGAATCGGTCTTCAGTTTGGCGAAGCAGTTCCTGGATTCAGGGAGAGTGACCGTTTGACCCTTGAGCAAACTGATGCAGAAGCTGAGGAAGAATTGAAATTTTATGCAAGATGGAGTGGGTAAATCACCAGATTACAGACCACCAAGTCTCACATCAGTGAGAGGGAAACAATTGTAGAAAATTCGGAGGACTGTTGAGGCTGGATCATTAAATATCTTAAAGGCTGAGACAGACAGATTTTTATACAATTGTGACGGGGAAATCGCAGGAAAGTGGAATCGGGGATTAACGAAATAAATATAACCTAATCGAAGGAAAAGCAGACTCAGTGAGCGGACAGGCATATTGTTGCCCCTACGTCTAATGGTGTTCTTTTCCAATAACCCTGTATTCACAAGAACATCAACCTCTCTCGCTATGGAGTGAGACACAGTTTGGAATGCAATCGAGGGATTCAAGGAATTCATAAACGCGATACTAATAGACAGAAAGTACGAGAGGACTGCGACAGCACGGATTGCCTGTCGGGGTGAGCATTTGCATCGACACAGTCACCACTAGCAGAAGAAAGACCTCAGAAAGACACCCTCCAACGCCAAGCAGAGACCAGCACTGGAGAGCAGGTAGTCAGGGGCCAGGTGTCAAGGAGTGCTGAAGGCCTAAAGACTACATCACTGTCGTGTCTCCTTCCTTCCCTGACCAAGATTAAATGTGGAGGGGTAGAGAGACATGCCGTTGTAGCAGGGTAAGCAGGAAGGCTTTGACATGAGAGGCTTCGGACAGCTCAGCTCAGCAAAAGGTACAGGACAACTCAAATAAAGTCCTTTTAACTTTATTGGTACAGCAGTCGAGATGGCATTTAGGGCAGTCACACGCTCCTCTTGTGAGATGTGGTAGCTCAGGGAGATTTCCACCGGCCTTGATGGCTACACGTGTGGGCACTGCACCCAGCTTCAGCTCCTGGGAGACCGTGCTGGGAGCTGAAGCTGGGCAGCACGGTTGCTCAGTGGTTAGCACTGCTGCCTCACAGCACCAGGGTTCAAATCCTGCCTCGGGCAACTGTCTGTGTGGAGTTTTCACATTCTCACCGAGTTTGCATGGGTTTCCTCTGGGTGCTGCGGTTTCCTCCCACAGTCAGAAAATGTGCAGATTATGTGAATTGGTCATGCTAAATTACCTGTAGTGTTGCGTGGAGGGGAGTGGGTCTGGGTGGGCTGCTCTTCAATGGGTCGGTGTAAATGTGTTTGGCCAAAAGTCCTGTTTCCACACTGTAGGTAATCTAATCTAGGATTCACTCAGGGTCATCCGAGATACTGACAAATTCATAGATACTCCAATAGTTATGTTTCTTTAATGACTAATATTCCAATCCAACGTTCATCGTCCTGAGTTCATTAGCTTTACCTGTCAGTCCTGTTGTATGTAAATAAACACAATTTAATCCAACAGGCGTTCCTTGCTTCCTGTCATGTTCCAGGCAGAGAGTAGATGGACGACCACCAGGAATGGCAAAGGGATTGCAGGAATCCCCTGTGGCCATTCCCCTCGAAAACAAGTAGACCATTTTGGATTGTTGGGGCAATGACCGTTTAGGGGAAAGCAGCAGAAGCCAGGTTGGTGGTACTACCACTGGCTCTGGGGCACAGTGGGAAAGGGTAAAGGTAAGCAGGACGTTTAAGATAGGAGGGTCTATTGTTAATGGGACAGATCAGAGATTCTGTGGTCACAAACGGGAATCCAGGATGGTGCGTTACCTCCCAGGTGCTAGGGTCCAGGATATCTCCAAGTGGCTGCAAAACATTCTCAAGGGGGAGGGTGTGCAGCCGGAAATCATTATGCACATTGGCACAAATGATAGCCGTAGAAGTAGGGACGAGGTCCTGCAGCGTGATTACAGAGAGCTAGGAGAAACCTTTTAAAAAAAATCCTTGACAGTGATAATCTCCTGAGAGGGAGATTACCGTCCATGACATGCACTGGAGGGGGCACCAATATCTTGCCAGCCAGTTTTGCTAGGGTTACAAGGGAGGGTTTAAACTAGATTGGCAGGGGGTCATATCCTCAAGAGCAGGGAGGCAAGTGGAAGGAGATACAGTAATCAGAAATAGTAAGATTAGGCTGGAAAACGACAGAGAGTAAGTAGTGCCTTTTGGATTAAATTGCATCTGTTTCAATGCAAGAGTGCTGACAGGTTAGGCCGATGAACCCAGGGCGTGGATAGGTAGATGGGACTGGTAAATTATAGCCATTACAGAAATATGGCTAAGTGTTGGATAGGACTGGCAGCTTAATGTGCTATGGAACAGGTGCTTTAGGTGAGACAGAGATGGTGGAAGGAGGGGAGGGTGAGTGGCATTTCTGATTAAGGGGAGTACCACAGCAGTAATCAGAGATAAAATAACAGATGGATCACCCAGTGAGGCTTTGTAGGTGGAGTTTAGAAATAAGAAGGGAATGGTGAGGTGATTGGGGTTGTAATATAGGCCCCCAAATAGTCAACAGGAATGAGAGTAGCAAATATCCAGGGAGAGAGGGGAGACCTGTCGGAGCAATAGGGTTATCATAATAGGGGATTTTTTTTCTCTAATACAGACTGGAACGGCCAGAGCGTTAAGTGATTTGATGAGATAAAATCTGTTAAATGTGTTAGGAAAGTTTCCTCAACCAGTATATAATGTATCCTACTCGGGAAGGGGCAAAATTCGAAATTTTCTTAGTAAATAGGGCATGACAGGCAACTGAGTTAATAGTGGGGGAGCACTTTGGGACCAGTAACCATAGTTCTATTAATTTTCAAATAGTTACGGAGAAGGACAAAACTGGTCCTCAGGTTCATGTTCGAACGTCGGGCGAGACTCAGGTACAGGCGGCTAGGATCAAGGGAATCCCTGGAGGTATATAAGAGATACATGGAGTTTACTGAAGAAGGAAATCAGTCGGGTGAAAAGGGGGGCAAGAAAGAGCCTTGACTGAGAAGATTAGGATGAATCCACAAAGGTGCTTTAAATATATTAAAAGAAAAACCAATAACTAGGGAGAAAATAGGACGCCTCGAAGACCAATGTGGACAAGTGTGTGGAATTATCAAAGATGATTGAAGTCCTCAACGAATATTTCTACTCTATATTTACTGTGGCGAAAGACATGATGACTTGAGAACTTGAGGAAGTTAGCAGTGATATTTTAGGGACGATCCATGTCATAGTAGAGGAGATTTTGGACTTAAAAGAATTTTTTAAAGTTGATAAATCTCACGTTCCTTACCCGATATATCCAAGAACACCTCAAGCAGCTTCAGCCAAATTTGCGGTGACCCTGGCTTATCCTGTTGATCATCATTAATCACAGGTAATGTCCCGAAGACTGGAGGATAGAAAATATTGTGCCCTTATTCAAGAAGAACTGATCAAAAAAAGCCTTGGAACTACACACCAGTATGCAAGTTACTTGACAAGGTTCTGAGGGATAAGATGTATATGCATTTAGAAAGACAGACTTTGATTAGGAATAATAAGTGTGGCTTTGTGCGAGGAAGTTTGTGCTTGAAAATGTTTTTAAAGTAATTGAACGATGTGACCAGAAAGATTGACTTGGGTGGTGCAGTAGAAGTCGAAACATGTGGTGTTGGAAAAGCGCAGCAGGTCAGGCAGCATTCGAGGGGCAGGAGAATCTATGTTTCAGACATAAGCCCTTCACCAGGAACGTCCAAAACATCGATTCTCCTGTTCCTCTGATGCTGCCTGACCTGCCGTGTTTTACCAGTGCCACACTTTTCGACACTGATCTCCAGCATCTGCTGTGCTCACTTTCTCCAAGGGCAGGAGATTTTGTCGATATGGATTTCAATTACACCAGAACAGAATGAGGCCTTTCAGCCCCTGGAGCCTGATATACAATTACAGGAGGAGGCCAATAAACCCCCAGGGCCTTTAAAACTGTAACCAGATCATGCAGCACCAGTATCCAGTTACACAGCAACAGGATCAATCTATTCAGCTACTTGAAGTCAGTGACACAGGAAATGGAAGAGGCCACAAAGTGACTGGACTATGGGGTATACTGGAATAAAACCAGGCTACATAGCTCCTCAGACCTGCCCTTCCATTCAGTAATTCAGGGCTGATCTGCACTCGGCCACAATTTCTCTTTCATGCCCAATTCTTTGTAGCCCTCGACTCTCTGACGGGTCAAAATCCATGAACACCCACTCGCACCCACCAAACATTTCAGTGCTTTGGCCTCCCCAACTGTCTGGTCCCAACCGTCACTACCCTCTGAGAGAAGGAAACACTCCCCACACATATACCTTGGCCTATTGACATGGATAGAAGATATGAACACAGCGTAAAGTGACTGGCCCTGATATCAAGACAGGATTTGATAAAGCAAGATGTCAAGGAGACTGAACAAAATTGAACTTGATGGGAATCAGTTGTAAATTCCCCACTGGTTGGATCATTCAGAACACAATGGGGCTGGTGGACATCAATCCTCGCAGTCCCTAGATATCCTTGTGGGCAATCCTCAGGGTAGCTTCTTCGGCTACTTCATCAATGTCTTTCCCTCTGTCATATGATCAGAGGTGGAATGTTCTTTGAAGATTATGCAATGTTCAGAGCAATGAGTCACCTCCTAAAGTACTAAGGTAACATTGATCAAAAGCACTGCTGGGCACTAAACATTTTCACGGTTAAAAGCAAGAGGAACCCCTTCAACAACTCTAGCTGGTTTCACAGTAATATAAGAAAGCCATTCACCCTATCAGATCTATTGGATAACAAGAGGCGCAATGCGTTCACTCACTCCTGCCTGTTACACAAGAAGACAATTTAAAATAAAAGCAGGTGTTGGAATCCAAAATACACACGCAGGAAGCTGGAAGAACAGAATAAGCAAGGCAGCATCAAGACTTTGAGAAGTGAACGCATTGGATATAACCCTTCGTCAGGACTGTGGGTGGGAGTAAGGGGTTATATAGATAAAGTGTGGGTGAGGGAGGAGGAGGCAGAGTGGCGAGTTGGGGGATAAGTGAACACATATAAAGGGTATCAGCGGGTTGGTGATGGGAGGGCTGAATCCAGTTGGTACCAGGACAAATGGTTGCTCAGAGGAATGGAAGGCAGGGGAGGGCTTGGGAAGGGAGTGGGGGGATTAGAAGGGAGGCAATTTGAAATTGGAGAATTCAATGTTGAATCCCCGGGGTGCAGGCTGCACACGTGACAGATGAGATCTTGTTCCTCCAAATTATGGTTTGGTTTGTTGTGGCAATGGAGGAGGCCAAGGATGGCTATGTCGGAAAGGGATTGGGAAAGAGAATTCAAATAGGAACTGACTGGGAGGTCTTCCATTCCACCTAACAACCCTTCCTTTCAGCTCCCAAAAGGAATTCATCCCTAGCATCGCCCAACCAGGTTGCACCCACCACGTGTGCCCACATATCCGAACTCACCATCTCCCTGATCCCCCCACCCCAACCACTCCCTTCCCTCTTTATCTGCAGCTCTCCCTACCCCTCAACCTAGTGCTTAAGACCGGTTGTACCTGAAATGTTGACTTTCCCAGCTCATGATGCTGCCTGGCTTGCGGTGTTCTTCCAGTCTTCTGTTTGTCTCCTATAACTCAGGAAGATAGAGTCTAGTCAACACAACATGCTGATAGGCAGAAACCAAGGGTTGCCAACTGAAGTCCTTGAACCTCTGTACTGGGGCCAGGATGAAGACATTCAGTTCCTCAAGACACTGACACATGAACAGAAGAGGCCATTCAGCCCCTCCAAACTGTTAGACTGAGATAGGAGGATGTCATTTTTCTGCAACACAACAAACCAATGAAGCAGAGACTGCACAGACAGACTGCTCCATGTTGTTCCTCCTGGCTCCATTGCTAATGGTACACACATGTTATGTTAACGTGGTTTGCTGATCATGAGGAGGGAAAGTGATTGGTTTGTGTCATGTCCCAAGGAGGCATTTTCCATCGCCGAGATGTCATGAACTTGGCTCGGCTACTCAAAACATCTTGAAGCAGGCAGCCCAGAGCATACCTTTGCAATTTGTTTAGGTAAGTGTACAATGAAAATTAGCTGGAGTAATTTAACTAGGTTGACTACTACATTTTGAAACAGACAAAAAATTTATTCATAAAATTACACAATGAAACACAAAGAACTGAATAAAGAATCACGACAGAATTCAACCGATTCAGCTAGACTTAATTATGCTGTTCCGAATATACATAACTGTCCCAATAAGCAAACTCCCAATAAAAGCCAGTATAAATGGAACACAAATTTCCAGTTTGAAGTTGAATGTCAGAAAAGAGAGAGAGTTTCCACACAGCTCCCAGTTGAACTTCCCAGTTCAAGACTCAACTGAAAACTGCTCAGTTCAGCGAGTTCAGCCAAAATAGCTCACCACTCTCCGTTCATTATACTGGTTACTTATAAAGCATGACCACTTTGGCCTGAAGTCTCATCTGTTTCCATATAAACCAAATGACTCTGAAAATCCTTTTCATCTCTGTACCAAACCAGACTGATCGGAGCTTGGCCCCGTTTTATTGTACCTCTGAAAAAAAAACAAGGACAGAGTCTCCTTGAGCCAAGGAACAGCTTTTAGACAAAAAAGGGACTTGCTTTGTAACATGTCTTTCCCCCTCCCCCCACCTTAAAAAATGAACTATCAATGTTAAAAGGTGGCTGCATTTTTAACCCCTCAAACCCAGGTAGTAGTCTCAAAACTGACAGATACATTATACCAACTGTAAACATTCAAACATGCACAAACCCATGCAATTTCAGGCCACGGTATACGCACCACCAAACACCTCCGTTATCTCATTCGATTCTCAATAAGTCATCAGCTTTCACGTTTTCGCGACCTGCCACATGCACAATGGTCAGATTTAATGGCTGCAACAACAAGCTCCATCTAAACAGTCTGGCAATTGTGTCTTTAATTTTTCCACAAATGTCAATATGCTGTGATCAGTGTATACGATTGTCTCAGATGCATTACTGTAATAGAAACACAGTTATGGTGTAATGCCAACACAAAGTTTAAAGTTTTTTCTCCACCATTGAACATTTCTGTTGATGATCGTTCGACTTCCCAGAAAAATACACGATGAGTATTTCTATTCCCTCATCCTCCTCCTGCACCAACACCGGACCGACACCCACATCACTGGTAGCGATAGCCACCTTAAAGGCTTTGTGTAATTTAGTGCAGCTAATACTGGGGGCAGTGGCTAACACATTTTTAAGCTGTAAAGTGCCTTTTGACAGTACTCTGTCCACTGAGAGTTCTTGCCCTTTACAATTCGGTGAGTGGAGCAGCCACACTGCTTAAAGTTTCGCACAAACTTTCAGTTAAATCCAGTCAATCCCAGGAACCGTAGCACTACGTATTTCTTTTTGTCGACGGTGTGGAACATTACCGAACTACTTTCGTTTTTGTATCCCATGGGGCCATTTGTCCATGTCCAATAAAATGACCCAGGAACGTGACTTGGGTTTTCTCAAATTCACTTTTAGTTAGGTTTACCACCAAGCCTGCCTTCTAAAGTCAATCAATCAAGTCGATAAATGCTGTAAATGATCCTTTCATGTGTGACTAAAAACCACCAGGTCATCAATGTACACCACATAGTTGGGTAATTCAGCAATGACCTTATTATCAGTCTCTGAAATGTGGCTGGATTGTTTTACGTGCCAAATGCCTCAACATTGAACTGATATAGTCCATTTGGCGTTATGAAAGCCACAATTGCCTTTGTTGTCTCTGACAGAAGCCCTTGCCAGTAGCCTCTGAGCAAGTCCAACTTAGAAATGTAAGTAGCCTCTCCCACTTTTTCGACACAGTTCTCCAAACATAGAATTTGATAAGCATCAGTCTTCCAAACGAAGTTGACTTTGTGATAGTCCACACATGACCACTGGGTAACTACTGGCTTTGGCATCATGACTATACATGAGCTCCAGTACTGTAACTCACTTCGATTATGCCATCTTGGAACGTTTGCTCTGTCTCCTTCTGACCTGAGCCAACTTTAGAGGGTAATGCCTTTAAGGATGTTGCTTAATCAGAACAGCATCTCCTGTGTCTACATCACGTACAATTACATTCGGACTTCCCAGTTTATTTCTGCGGATCTCTCCACGATATCGTAATAACTCTTTCAGGTCACTGTGCTTTTCTTGTGGAAGGTAACTCAATAATTTATTCCAATTTTGGACAACTTTTCCATTGTTCAATTTGATATAGGAATGTCCAATTCGGAATCCTCTGAACTTGATTCTTCCTTCTGTGCTGTAATCGTTAATGCCTTCTTCTATTGCTTTCATTCCCTATCAAAATATCTGTTGAGCATATTCATATGACACACTCTGTGAGATTTCTTCCTGTCTGGTGTCCGTACCAAGCAGTTTACCTCATTCAATTTCTTCCCAATTTGATAAGGTACAATAAAACTTGCTTCTAAAGGCTCAACTGTAACTGGAAGTAACATCAATACCTTATTCCCAATTGCAAAATTGAGAATTTGTGATTTCTGATCCACTTCCTGTTTCATTGTATGCTGCGATACTTTTAAATGCGGTATAGCCAAATATCCAGCTGTATTTAATCGTTCCCTAAAATTTGATACATCGTCTAAATGAGTGGTCTCTGAATTCTGACTTATTAATTTCTCCTTAACCAATGGTAATGGTCCTTTTACTTCATGCCCACAAATTAATTCAAATAGTCTGAATTTGGTCGATTCATTTCGTGCGTCTCTGATCACAAGTAGTTCAAAAGGAATTTCCTTATCGCAATCATCTGGATTATCCTGACCATAAACCCTCAATGTGCTCTTCACTATTTGATGCCTTCTCGCTCATGCTCACGGTGATTCTGAATACTACGTAGTAGATTTGAATTGTTTTATTCCCAAGTTGTCCATCACCTGCTTGAATAGTTCGGATGTGAGGTTTGATCTGTCTGGATCTCTATTGGTAGTCCGTACCTAGTTAAAAAATACGTATTTTTTTCTACAACTCTTTTAGCTGTGATGCTGCATAATGGGTCTGCCTCAGGAAATCTAGTCGACACATCCATTGTTGTTAATAAATACTTAATCCCACTTTTCGTTTCAGATAGGCGACCTACACAATCTATCAACACTCTTGTGAAAGTTTCCTCAAATGCTGAAATAGGTATTAAAGTTCAGGTTTTATTACTGCCTGTGTGACATGTTTGAGACGTCTGGCAATATTCAACTACACCTTTGTGTAGTCCAGGCCGGTCAAAATATATTTGTATTCCAGCCTGTAATGTCCTCACCCCGAAATGATCTCCAAGTGGTAGCTCATGTGCCACTCGCAACACCTCCTTTCTATATCCAACAGGCAAAACAATTTGATGAACTTCTGTCCACGTCTGATCTGCCACAATGTGCGCTGATCTCCATATCCGCATTAAGACATCATTTGTTAAGTTATAACACACAGGAATGCATTTATTCTCGTTCTACCTAAATATCTTTTGATATAACTTTTGTAACTCCTCAGCTTTCTGCTGTAATTCAATCAGCTTAGCAGAGGTAAAAATACGTTCATGTTTTCCAACTAGCTCCTTCTCTGTTTCACTTATCTGATCAAAAAGAAACTTTCGGATAACTCTACGTCAGCTTCCTTATCTCTGCCTTTATCCTGCTTCAACCAGTGCATTTGTGATCTTCTGATCACGCAATCAGGGAAAATTCCTGGATAAACATTCTCCAGGTCTTCAGTTGCCTGCGTCTCCACTGGCTTTTCAACTAGACCAGGCAGCATGCCTACCAGTGAATCAGCTATATTATTTGCAAGGACAAATTTTATTCCTGGAGCTCAGAGTTAGGGGTCCAGTACTCCTATCACACATTTTCCACTCTTCTCTGGACTCTCCAGCCTCACTTTACATAACTGAGCACTTTTTGCCTCACTATGAATTCCTGTTACCAGTACATTTTCTAGCAATATTCTCTCAAGAGTGCATAAAGCCTCACCCCTCAGCATTACAGACTGAAAATATCCTGTCAATTAATATTGGAACCTCCTTACAAAATACTCCTGGTCTATGTGAATCAACTTTACTCTTTCATGTAACTTTTTAATGCAGATTTGGCATGTCCACTTATCATTTTGTACACTCTGAGACAGTTGCCTAACTTCCCTTATGCTTTTTGTTACGAGTCCAACAAAACACCCAGGCTTGTCTGGTTATCCTACATTTGGTTTTCTCCCAGCCCACCAACACTGTGATTTTGTGTGGCCCACTTTATTACAATGAAAACACCATAGTACTTTAACTTCTTTGCAAGGTTTTCTTTATTACTGCTACTTATTACTTATTTATAATCTGCACTGTGGTCTACATTTCCCTTTACACGTGAGGATATCTCTTTGCTCCAATTTCTGTCCCTCAGAGACCAGAACTGGTTCTGGAAAGCAAACCAAGTTTATGGACCAGTTCATAATCATCAGCCATTTCAGCAGCTAACCTTGCTTTTTGCACTCTCTGCTCTTCCATCTGAGTTTGCATTACTTATGCAGCGAATTTATGAATTCCTCCCAGTACTAAACTCTCTAAGGGCATTATAGCTTTGCTTGAATTTTAAATCTCTTATCCAACTATCGAAATTAGTCTGTTTGATCCTTAGAAACTCAGTGTAGGTTTGACCAGGATCCCTCAATAGATTCCTAAAAGGTTGCCAATGCAGACAAAATGTTTTTTTTTTAACTTCCTCATACTCCCCAGATACCTCCTCTGCTAGGGATGTGAATACCTCGCCTGTCCTACCTACGAGTTTCGTTTGGATCTACAAAATCCACATTGCCTCTGGCCACTGCATTTGTGTAGCCAACTTTTCAAATGAGATGAATTGGGCATCACATACTCCTCATCAAGTTGAGGCAATGCTTGAACATACTCAAATAAATTCTCACTAGGCTTCTGACTACCAGGAGTTGCTCATCCGCACTCTCTTCATTACCAAGCGCACCCTCAGCCGTTATCTCCAGCCTTTTACACTGACTTTCCTTTTTAAGTGTGAGCTTTTGTTATTCAAAAGCTCTCCCTTTCTCTCTCGCCTGCTGCTCTCTCTTTTGCCATTCGTTATTTTTACTCTCTGTTCTACTGCTCTCTCTTTTACCCCTTCTTCTGCATTTTATCAATAGTCAAATGTTTCATTTTGGCTACCCTTTCCTTACCTCTCAACGTTAACTCAAGATGTTTCATTTGCAACTGAATTCTTCCCATCTCTGATTCTGTTGGTTTCTCCAGAAAGTTTAATTGATGAGCGTCTGCTGTAATTATCTCTCCTTACCTCACAAAAGCAGTCAGTTCCAATTCCAGCTTCTCTGCAATTCTTGCAATTTGGTCTTATTCACTTTTCATAAAATATCCAAAGTCACTGCATGCACACCCAGGAAACGTTTGGCGACTGAAATAGCCATTACTATTCGAAGCTTTGTCAACCCAATCAAACTAATACCAGCAATAAAGACACAAGCATTTCCCATTCGCTGTTAAAGATCCAGCAATGAGCCCCCAGTCTGTTATGGACGAGGCTAGACCACTTAAAACATTCTTAAGCAAGCAGCCCAGAGCATAACTCTGCAGTTTGTTTTGTTAATTATCCAATGAAAATTACCCGGAGTAATTTAGCTAGGGTGATTTAAATCAGACAAAAACATTGCTCAAAATTCCACAATAAAACACAAAGAACAGAATAAAGAACCCCTACAGAAGTCAACCTATCCAGCTAGACCTAAATATGCTGTTCCAAATACACACAATAGTCCCAATAATCAAACTCACTTGAAATAACGTCATAATGGAATGCATGTTTCCAGGTTGAAGCTCAAGGGCAGAAAAGTGAGAGAGTTTCCACACAGCTGCCAGTTGAACTTCTCAGTTCAAGACTCAACTGAAAACTGCTCAGCTCAGCTCAACTCAGCGAGCTCAGCTAAAAGAGCCGACAACTCCACGTTCATTATACAGATTTCTTTTAAAGCATGACGTCTTTCACCTGTAGTTTCATCTGTTTACATATAAATAAAAGGCCTCCGAAAATCCCTTTCGCATCTGTACCAAACCAGACTGATCGAAGCCTGGACCCATTTTATTGACCCTCTGAAAAACATCAAGGACAGGGTCTACTTGAGCTAATGAACAGCTTTTAGCAAAAAAAAGGATTGGTTTGTAACAGAGAAGACAAGCTAGTGTTCTGTATGGGAGTCAGAAGCTGGTGGGAATGGCTAATACTATCAGAGTGTGGCTGGTGACAGATTTGTGAACAACATGACGTTCAATGCAGGGTCACACACCAACTGTACATCCAGGCGGTGAGAGTTCATTCAGAACCTGGAGCTCTCTCTCTCAACCAACATGGGGGCTCCATAGAGCTCTGTAAGTTATCATAGAGTCATAGAATCCTATAGCACGGAGACAGGCCCATTAGCACAAACTGGTTCATGCTGATCTAAATGTCCATCCATGCTAACCCCATTTCCCTGCGCTTGGTCCATATCCTTCTAAACCTTTTCTATGTATATATTTGTCCAAATGTGAAGACACATATCATGGAAAACATGTTATATCTAATGCTATCCATGTTTGTTTTTGGAAATAATGAGTGTTGATTCATAACACTCCAGTGTTAATGCAATCACATTTTATTCATTTTGTAACGTTGTAGATTAAACGCTCATTTTCTTCACACTCTCCTCAGCAGCTATTAGTCTGGTGAATCTCCAATCCACTGTCTCTGTGTAGCAAGGAGATCATTGATTATAAATGAAAGAAAATACTGTCTCAAGTACACTCCACAACTGCAGGACGGTGTCTTCATTCTTACACTTTAATCATTTTGTAATGAATGATACTACTCATTTATTGTGCTGATTACTTGCTGAGTCATAAGAGTCATAGAGATGCACAGCATGGAAACAGATCCTTTGGTCAGACCCGTCCATACCGACCAGATATCCCAACTCAATCTTGTCCCACCTGCCAGTACCCAACTTTTCTGTATGAATTCTGTTAGTGCCCTATGATCAAGGACATCCAGCTCCTTTTCATCAAGAGCACTTCCCATCATCTCGCCTTCTCATAAATACAAAATGAGATGGATGGAGTTTTTTGCCGATCATTTATTTGCGTTATGAAGCAAAGTCACACCAACAACAACATCACTGTTGCCATTGGAGTTGATTGGAGATACTGAGGAGGCGATGATCCAGCTGTATTATCTCTGAGTATAAATCCAGGGAATGAGGTCATGACCCAGACACCGGATCCGAATCCCACAACGGCAAATGTTGGAAATTGAATTCAATAAAATATCAGGAATTAAGAATCAAATGAAACAATGAAACCATTGTTGATTGTCCTACCTGGCACCCTCATACACTTCAGGAAAGGAAATCTACCGTCTTCAGCTGGTCGGGCTTACATGTGACTCCAGACCCACAGCAATGTGGTTAACTCTCAGTTGCAGTTTGAAATGGCCAAGCCTGCCACTCAGTTATATCTATCACTTCAAAGCCTCAAAGAAAAGAAACCGCATGGACCTCAGCACTGACTACTTACAGCCCACGGACTGCAGTGGGTCAGGAAGGCAGCTCAACAAAACGTTCTTAAGGACAATGGGGAAAGGGAATTAAATATTGGCCCAGCATCCCATTAATGAATAAAGGAAGATAATCCCACTCAGGGAAGAGAGAAAAACAGACAAAAATAACTTTAAACAGGAACTTTGACATATACCTTACATGGTCATGATTATCAGTAATATGGGAACAGGAGAAACATAAGCAAGGTTTAATTTCATTTTTTATTTCCACACCACCTGATCATCAACAATCTCTTTGCTCCTTTCTCTCTATCTCTCTCTTTCTCCATCTATTCAACTCAGTCCTTCTCCCTTTCATAACAGATGTCGGTGTCACCAACATCGATCAAGCTATTTCCCAACTGTGTTCAGTTCTGATGTATGGTCATTAGAATCGAATTGCCAATTCTATTTTTCTCTCGACCAGAGGGGCTGCCAAATCTGCTCAGTTTGTCTGGCACTTTCTCGTTCTTTATTGTTTCTGATCTGTTGCATCATTCTTTGCTTTATCTAACTTTTAATTTTGTTATTACTTGGAATGTCTGCATCGCTGACTGGGGCAGCATTTTTTGACCTAACCAAATGTCATTTACTGTGAGGTCATTCTTTCAGACAGTACAGAACCAAGCACATTGCTGTGGGACTCACATAAATCTTAAGCCAGACCAGATATTAACGCAAGATCTATTTACCAAAGGATATCAGTGAAAATAGATAAACGTATCGACAAAATGCCGGAAAAGTCATGGCTGTTATTTCCAATTCCTGTCTTTTGTATTTACTTTCTGACATCGTCTGTGGTAGGATGTGGAACAGTGTCTTTCTGTGTAATAACCTGTGCATCTGAATTACATTTCTTCCGACATTACTGCTCTGAGAGAGTGTTGCTGTCATTAAGTTATTTTAGAGACAAGAACAAAGTTGTGATCGAAATATTTGCAACTGAAAGAGTGCTTAAAGGAGAGGTGTAACCATAATGTCTGAATTTTACCAAAGCATAGATAATGGTTAAAAAGCATCAGCGTTGAAGCCAAGATGGTGACTGGGCATATAATCGAGCTGGTAGTGGATAGGTTTTGTGATGGACAGAATAGCGAGACACAAATGAATTTTATTTATTTAAATTCGGTATTGTGAACAGTCTCGTTCTCAGATGTTGGTGAGGGCGGGGGTGTGGGCGGTTCTGAAATTTGTGGGTAATCAATGGAATTTGCATTTGAAACTGAGGACAATAGTTTTTGTCTTTGTCAAATATAGATAACAGAAATAGCAAAGAAGTTCGCCATGGTTGAAGAGATTAATAAATGGATAGATGAAGAAACTCACCAGGAACACCAACAATAGCGAGGATAGGATAGTAACCCGCCTGGATAATCATCAGTGCACCTAATATCCGATCTGGTAATGTTGACCAAGATGAGGAAAAAAGGAAAAGACCCCAGGATAAACTCCTGTCCATTGTTGCAGCATTCCAGTCGCATGTTCTCAGATTCTGATCCATTAATGGATCATTCCAGACTATTCTCAGATGTTTAAATCTCCTTTTTCTGTCTCTGCAGTTGCTGATCCCTTTGAACGTTGGAGTTGATGCATCTGCTGCTACAATGACATAAACCATTGCAAGAAACCCCTTATTAATAGGAGATGGAAAACATCCAGTGACATAGCTAGGATCCATGGAGACCGGCATCAATCACAGTCACTGAACAAACAGCTCCATTTAACCCCTTTCTGTATGGTCCTTTCAGTTCACAAAAACTACTGGACTGGATTGAATGTTGGCACCGCCGGCTATTGATCACATTTCCCATCAACCATTGCTCTCGTGAAGTTCGTAGTGAGGGATAATGATGCACGTTTTCTTATCGCAGGATAAATCATTCTGCTGCGTTGTCTGTTTGCAATACTGTAACTGGCTGAACCTCCCACCACCACCACCCTCAAAAATCATAATCTACATGGTGTTACGGTGCAGATCTCTCCTAGACTGGAACAGGCACCAGCCAATAATTTTACAGTGGATATATTTGCACTCCAATACATAGGAAATGTGAATTTGCCTGGACATTCCTTTAATTGGTGTAATAAGGCAATTTTGTATCTTCAACTCTCAATGTGCTTCAGCATTTTTTAAAATATAAACTCACAAACACCTTAACACACTTTATTAAGTTTCTTCGTTTCTCCTCATGGCAGCATCATGCCAGGGTTTATTTTGGTAAAACCCTTTTGGACTGAATCACTGATAAGATCATTATTTATAAAGCTGATTAAACCTGTACACAATACACCTCACTGTCCCTCAACAAAACACTATTATTGGGAAAGATACATTTACTCTGGTACTTTAATCATTTTTGCATAAAGAGCCACATATCATTTACTTCCTGCTAAATAAAAATTCGGTTTATGACTTATGACGAAGCATATCTAGGTCTGGTTCAACAACAACACTTCCCAATCTCTCACTATTTAATGAACATAAATGTGAATGATGATATTTGTTGTTCATATCTGAAATATTTTATATCTTGGAAAGAGCTATTACCCAACCACTGATCCTTCTGATACTCCAAAGCCTTCACTCCAGATAATTATGCGACTCTCTTCATTCTCTCGATTATCCAACTTTTACTACTTTCGGTGTATGCCACCCCTACCTACCCATGGACTCTAACATTCCCCACTCACCCCTATTCAAACATGTCAAACGTCTGCTGAAAATTCAAACACTTCATTCCCACTGGTTCTCAATTTTCGATATCACAACGGACAACCTCCACAAAATCCAGCAGGTTTATCAAAGATCAAGATCATTTCCTCTTCCTGAATCTAGATTGACTCTACCGAATCATGTCATTATTTTCCAAGTGTCTAGTTTTCACATTCCTCATAAAAGGTTCCAATGTTTTTCTCACAGCTCACATCAAGCTAACCACTGCTTAGTTTGCTGTTTGCTCTCTCCGTCCTGTTTTAAATATTTCGATTTACAATGATTTGGAGATGCCGCTGTTGGACGTGGGTGTACAAAGTTAAAAATCACACAACACCAAGTTATAGTCCAACAGGTTTAATTGGAAGCACGCTAGCTTTCAGAGCAATGCTCCTTCATCAGGTGATAGTGGAGGGCTCGAGCGTAACACAGTATTTATAGCAAATATTCACAGTGTAATGTAACTGAAATTATACATTGAAAAATTGATTGTCTGCTAACCCGTTCATCTGTTAGAATACAGTGATAATTTCACTTCTTTCATGTGTAAATCACAAAACATTTTTTTCAAAGTTGCATTATCGGGTTATCTGTTAGCACTGGTGATAGCTAGACAATATGTTGAAGGTGTTGCCGGGTTATATTGTACATTGCTCAAAAACTGCATGGATTCATGAAGAACTCTGAGCTCAAAAACTGCACGATTTTAAGTAAAACTCCGTTATCTCACTTTTTAGATGAGAATCAAAAGGCATAGAGGGAGAACACAGGAGGCCAACACCTTCAACATATTGTCTAGCTATCACCATTGTTAACAGCTAACCCAAGAATACAACTTAAAATAAAAGGTTTTGTGATTTACACATGAACGAAATGAAACTATCACTGTACACTAACAGATAAAAGGCGAAACAGCCAATCAATTTTTCAATGTACAATTTCAGTTACATCACACTGTAAATTTTTGCTATAAATTCTGTGTTATGATCGAGAGCTCCACTATCACCGGATGAAGGAGCGTCGCTTCGAAAGCTAGTGTGCTTCCAATTAAACCTGTTGGACTATAACTTGGTGTTGTGTGATTTTTCACTCGTTGTACAATAGCTGCTTTCCAGTCTGGAGGATCCTTTCCAGAATCTAACCAGCTTTGAAGAACAATCAGTAAATTCTTTCACTCGCTCTACTGCCACCTCCTCAATACTTGGGGATGTAGCTCATCAGATGCAGCATAATGCCAACCTTAATTCCAATGAGATTTTGAAAGACATACCTTTTAGTCATTCTAATTACCTACTGTTCCTCATTTTCACCAATCACTCTGTACCCTTGTATTTCTGGAAGTTTCTTTCTGTATCATCCTTAGAGAGATGGACACAATATATTGTTCTCAGCAGACAGATGGGTTCTGTCAGCCAGTGAATATATCGGAGGACTGCACTCCAGTGATGATGGATATGTTACTCACTCCTGCCTGGAAAGTTCCAGAATTAATCCAGTTTAATTCATGGTGAATATCAGCACAGTCCTGTCACTGGTGTGAGGCTACACAGTATACTGAAGGAGGGGACACAGCTCAGTGACCACCGCAATTTTGGTTTCATACCTGACACCTGGTCCAACTTAGACAAATGTCCAGGGAAATCCAAGAAAAGATAATGCACTGTCCTGCACCACCCTATTGATAGAGCTTCCCTTCCGTGGAGCCTCATCTCCATTTGTTTACCATGGACACAGACACTCTGTAAATGCAGAGTATAGAGGTGGGGTCACCAGACCCAGCAGCTGACAATACAAACACGAGATAAGCATCCACAGAAACTCCGTTGATTTTCCAATGTCAGGAACAAGTCAATTTCCCACACGGAACGTGCACGCGCTCAGTGTTGAAAACTATTTCCACTCCTGAGTTTCTCTTCCAGGCTGAGAAAGCGTTGCATCTCTGCACGCTCCCACACTAACAGTTTCTCTCTCCAAAGAATCAGTTGACAATGTAGCATTACCTTTCTCTACATCTCAGCAGCTACAAGGGCAGCACCAGTATTGCTAATGGATTTGATCATCACACTCAGAGAAGAGAGGTACAGGGAACCTAATTCACTTTAAACTGGGAAAAATCTAAATGGATGCGATATTCAGGAATATGGGAAACGGGGAAATGTGCGAATAACTTCCCATTTTGTTTTCCTTTCATCAGCAATCCCTTTGCTCACTTTCATTTCTTTTCCTTTCTTTTTCTGGCCATTTCTCCATCCATTCAATTTACACCTGGCCCCCACCTCTCTCTCCAACCCAACCCTCCATGATACCCGGATAAATAATATTATCTCACAGTTTGCTTTCAGTTGTGAAGCAGGGTAACTGGACTCAAACGGTTATCTGCATTTCTCCTGACAGAGGCTGCCATACCTGCTGAGATTCTCCAATACTTTCAGAAGCTGGAGAATTTTATTTTCGATCTCTAGCACCCACCGTTCCTTGGTTTATTTCACTTTTCATGCTGTTGTTTCTCGGGATGCCAGCATCACGGGCAAGGGCAGTATTTGTTGTCCATCACTAATTGTCCTTGACAACGCGGCCATTTATCAAGACAAAATGGAGCCAACAATGTTGTTGTGGGTCTGAAATCACACTGAGTTCACACTGGGTAATAATGTTAAGTTTCTTTAGCAAAGACTATCAGGGAAATAATGAAAATAAATCTTAACTGTTTCTGGTTTCCACGATTGAAATTAGGTTTCATTCCAATTTTTGTCATTCAAATTTAAGCTCTATCATCGGCTGTGGTAGGATTTTAAACACTGCCTTGGAGTCACAGCCCATGCCTCTGAATTACCCGTCTAGTTACATGATCACTCTGATACAGAGTCCTTATTGCCTAGTCCGTTTTTCTAGTTCCTGCCAGAGGGAGATGGCCGGGAAATCAGTTGAACTACCAACAATCAAAAGGATTTTGGGGAAAAAAGCGAAAGGGAGATTGAGAGACAATTTCATGTAACATCACTGGTTGCAGAATGCTGAAATGAAGACATTTCGATAGCATCCTGCAACATGAGCCAATATTCCTAGGAATGATAGGTGAAGGGGATGTTCGCGTCAATAAAGATGAAGGAGAGTTTTAGATGAACATTTGTTCTGCAACTTTGTAACTGGTTGTAGGGTCAGCAGAGACTTTGACTTATTGGGCTAAATCTAACAGTAGTTTGTCTCAGTGATATTTTTATTGAGTGTGACAGCGTGATTGTCTGTACGAGACTGAACTAGATTCAGGGTGCTATCTTATCAAACTCACGTAATTAACTACCCATCAATCTCATAGTGCTCCTCACATTCAATGCCAACCCAAGATGGCTGGAGGGACTCACCATCGTACTGATGTCCCTGGAAATTCTATAATCACTGACACTTGTGCCATCTTTCAAAGGCTATTGGGCACACTGTTGAACTTCCTCAGTTTGAAGCCACCCTGCACAATTGACCCCGAGCATGGCAGATAAGGGGAACTAACACCACAAATTTTCAACAGGGGGAGAGAGGTCCTAGTGGATGGGCTAGTACAGGGGGGTCCATTCTCTTCCCAGAGGAGACCTCATCACCAGCCGCACCGAGCATGGTCTGAGTTCACCACCCAGCTCAGTGCAGTATCTGCTCGCTCATACACACACACATACTTTGAATGTGGAAAATTCCAAATAGTATTTCAAAGAATTCCCATTTTCCAGTACAGGAACTTTCAGTCATTCAACCGCCTGAGTTCCTGCAAAAATATGCACTTATTTTATAACCAATAGCAATTAGTAATTCTGGCTATTTCACTTTGTCTCACTTTATTGTATTCAGCCAAACACTTCTAAACACTTGCCCCGTTATGAAATACAATTTTGAGCAGAGAATGTTTTATCCCCAGCTGATATCTTGATTCAACAGATGTGTTGAATCTGCTTAAACGCCCTGTCAAGCACAGAGCGCTGTACATTGGGAAGTGAACAAAAACACAAAGTGCACAAGTTCACTGGCTCTAAAACTGACACGACTGAGGTCTTAATCATTGTCAGGGAGAAAAAGAGAGGAAAAAACATTCACTTCAAACATAGAAGATGTTATGATGGGAAAGAAAATGATTCAGATTAATATGTTCAAGTATTTGAGTAATGTAACAAATTAGAGGCGTGACATCAGGGAGAGACCCTGAGCAGAATGAGATTATGAAACTGGATGTTTGTGCACATCAGAAACCAGGTTGGGTCACTGAGTACAGGACTGATGGGTGAATGGATTAAATTAGATTACTTACAGTGTGGAAACAGGCCCTTCGGCCCAACAAGTCCACACCGACCCGACGAAGCGCAACCCACCCATACCCCTACAATTACCCCTTACCTAACACTACGGGCAATTTAGCATGGCCAATTCACCTGACCCGCACATCTTTGGACTGTGGGAGGAAACCGGAGCACCCGGAGGAAACCCACGCAGACACGGGGAGAACGTGCAAACTCCACACAGTCTGTCGTCTGAGTCGGGAATTGAACCCGGGTCTCAGGCGCTGTGAGGCAGCAGTGCTAACCACTGTGCCACCGTGCCGCCCACACGGTGGGTATGGTGTGAACTGGGAGAAAGTCATTAGACTTGATTTGCAGATATTGCAGCTCACACTGGGCTATCATGTGATGCTGTTGATCTCAGCAGCAGTCGCAGCAGAATTGCATTCAATCACAATCCATAACCTTTCTCCCAGGATAATCCACCAGTCTGCCATTATCATCAAGCTGAGTGATGGTTCAGTGCCGAGTTTGGGTGAACATGCCAGAGTCCTCTCAGGAAGTGCGGTGTGATCCATTGAGTCCTCTCCTGTCTTGTTCCTTCTTCCAAAGTACATCGCCTCATATTTATCAGGGTTACATTCCATCGGCCATTGATCCACCCATTTGATCATTCCATCTGTATCTTCCTGTTAATATAAAGCCTTCTCGTCACTGCCAACCAACCAGACAAATTTTGTGTCAAACGCAAATTGATTTATCACACTCACCCCAATCCCCTCGATATTCACAGCTGCATCATTTATGAATACTACAAATAATAAAATTAAAAATCACACAACACCAGGTTATAATCCAACAGTTTTATTCGGACACACAAGCTTTCGCATCGCTGCTTCTTCATCACGTGATTATGCTCTTCGAAAGGTCGTGCCTCCAAATAAACTGTTGGACGATCATTTAGTGTTCTGCAATTTTTAAACTTTGCCCAAGCCAGTCCAGCACTGACATCTCCGAATCACAAATAATATGAGACACAGCACTGATCCCTGTGGTACACGATTGGATACTGGTCTCCAGTCAAACAAACAGACTTCTACCAGCAGATCTTCTGTCTCCTACCACTAAGATTTGGATGTAACTTGGCAAGTCATTAATGAGTCCTACCTGTTCCTTGGTTATTCTGTTCCACTTGATGTACCTGTAGAATATCTGGGGATTTTCCTTAATCTTTCCTGCCAGCAGAGTTCCATGTCGCTGTGTTCGTCAGTCCCCTTCAAATGAAGAATTGCCTTCTTATTGCAGTCTGAAATGGTCTATCCTTTACCTGCAATTATTTGCCTTATATGTAGAGTAGGCAGCCAGAGAAAACTCCTGTTTATTTCCAACTTGTCATATGTTCAGTGACTTTTCTAAATGTCACTATGATCACCTCTCATTCTTTGAAACTCGAAAGAACACAGGCTGAGTTTCCACATCAGGCAATCTCACCATCTGAGGGATTAATCTGGAGAATGTCCATTGCACACCCTCCGTGTCAGTATAACCTTTCTCAGATTGGGTCACCAACACTGGACTCAATCCTCGATGTACAGTTTCATTAACAAGCTGTGATACTGCTTCAGCATGACCTTCCGACAATGTTCTGATTCTCTTAAATGAAGGCGAACCTGACTTTAAGTTTTCACTTCTATATATTTCTCCAATTACCATTCACATTACTTTATTTATGAATTCACTGCATGAGTTCTGATGAAAAAAAACCTTCTGAAAATCGAAATATGCCATTTCTATGTTGTAATAAACAAGTTCAAATCATTCTGAAGTTTGTCAAGTATGAACACTCTTGTCAGACTCTGTCAGTGCGTACTGATTCTCTCCAATGTTGCTGTTAATTTCTAAATATCCAATATCAGATCCTACATAATAGGTTCAATCAGTTTGCCTACAGATGTCAAGTTAATTGGTCAGCAGTTCTCCACACTATCTCTTCTTCCCTTTGCAGAAGCTTGAATCCCTTCCATTCATCAACAATGCTGGAAGCTTTACTAACTTCCAGCCTCTGCAGAATGTACAGGAAAATAAAAGTAATCGACAGCAAAATTAATGTGTCTATTGCTGATTAATTTCTAATATTTTAATACGAAGTACAACTGGCTCATCAGACTTAGCAATGCTCAACCCAGCTACAATACTACTATGCTAGCCTTCAACTACTACCTTGTTACTGATATGAATTGACTTTATGTTTTTAGTTCCACAAGTTCCATGTGATCACTTAGTATTTCTCAGCAATTTTCTGGATCTTCCTCCGTGATGACAGATGCAAAGTAACTGGTTATTTTCTTGGCCATTTCCATGTTCTCCTCAATAACCTCTCCTCTCCTGATTACAAAATCCCACATTTGACCCTGCTTTTATTTTGTTTTCTTTGCAATACAGATTGTAGATTTATGTAGTCTGTATGTTCTTCTTTCACAGAATTATTAAAAGCCCACAGTGTGGAAAAGGCCCATGGGCCCAACAAGTCCACCCTGCCCCTCCGAAGAGTAACCACCCAGACCCATTCCCATCCGATTTCACATTTTGCGAATGATGCACCTAATCTACACATCCCTGAACACTTTGGGCAAATAAGCATGGCCAATTCACCTAACCTGTAAATCTTTGGACTGTGGGAGGAAACCGGAGCACCCAGAGGAAACCCACACAGACACGGGGAGAATATGCAAACTCCACACAAACAAATTTATGAGAATTCTCTGGTTGCCACAATGTCTAAAATTCTTCTGAGTTCACTTCCTATGATTAATATAATCTTTAATTTATTATGTTAGCCTTCATGAAGTCACTTGCCCTTTCTTTGGTGATTCTACCTTAAAGAAATAGACATATTATTCAGACATTGCAGGATTTCTGTAGATCTCCTGGTCCTGAACAGGTGTATCCAAGAAGACAGCTAGAGGCGAGAGAAGATATTGCGGGGTCCTGGCTGATCTTTTTGCATCACCGCTGTCCATGGGGGAGGTCCCAGAATACTAGAGGGTCGTGAACGCTTTGCCCTTGTTCAAGACGGGCTGCGAAGAAGAACCTGTGAACTATAGACCAGTTAACTTAACAACTGTGACATGTAAATTCCTTGAGAAGGTTCTGAAAGATAACATATGCATGTATTTGAAAAGACACGGTTTCACAAGGAGCAGTCAGCACTGCTTTGTGCAAAGGATATCATGGCTCACAAATCTTTAGCGTTCTTTTGAGGAAGGGACCTCAAAAGGTGGTAGGGTGGTAGACATAGTCTATCTAGATTTCAGGAAGGCCTTTGATAAGGTTCCACATGATAAGCTGCTCTGAAAGGTTCGATGGCATGGAATTCAGGGGGATCTGGCAAATTGGACACTCAATGGGTTTGATGGAAGAAAGCAGAAGCAAATACTGGAAGGATGCTTGTTGGACTGGAGGCCTGTGACGAGTGAAGTGTCTCAGGGCTCGGTGCTGGGCCTATTACTGTTTGTTAGCTCTATCAATGGTTTGGATGAGAATGTGCAAAGCATGATTAGTAATTAGGCTGATGACAATAAAATAGGCAGTACTGTGAACAGTGAGAAAGGTTATCAGAAATTGCAGTAGGACCTTTATCAGCTGAGGATGTGGGCCGAGAAATGGCAAATGGAGATTAATGTAGATATATGTGGGGCGTTGCAATTTGGAATGTCAAATCCAGGTTGGCATTTCGTGGTGAATGTTAGACTCTGAAGGAGTGTAGAGGAACAGAGGGACCATGGAGCTGAGATCCGTGGTTCTCTGAAAGTAGTTGCATGTGGACAGTGCAGTGAAAAAGGCTTTTGGCACACTGACCTTCATCAGTCAGGACATTGAGTACAGAAGTTGGTGAGTTATATTGCAGTTGGACAGGAGGCTGGTGAGGCATGCACTTAGAGTATTGTGTTCAGTTTTGTTCACTTTGTCAGAGGAAGGATGTGATTAAACTGGAAAGAGGACAGAAGAAATTTACAAGGATGTTGCCAGTACTCAATGGTCTGAGTTGTAGGGAGAGTTTGAACCGGCCAGAGTATTTTCCTTTGAGTGTAAGAAACTGAAGGGAAATCGTATAGAAATGTATCAGATCATGAGATGCGTGGATAAGGTGAATGCACTCATTCTTGTTCCCAGTTTTGGGAATCAAGGGCTGGAGGACATCAGGTTAGAGGTGAAAGAACAAATTGGATCCTGAGCGCCAACTTTTTTTACGCAGAGGTTGGTGCACATATGGAATTAGCAGACAGCGGTTTGGTTGAGGCACGTGCATTAACAACGTTCAAAAGGCTTTTAGACAAATACGCGGATAGGAAAGATTTAGAAGAATAAGGAGCAAGGACAGCGAAATGGAATGAGCAGGATGGACATTTTGGTCGGCACGGACCACTTTGGTCCAAAGGGCCTGTGTCCAAGCTGCAGGGCTCCATGGTTCTATGACTCTAACAACCATTGCGTGTCTACCACTTCACGCTCAAACATTAGATATTGTATGCAAGCGCCGTGTAAAATACAACATATTAACGTCTCTAGTCCTCAGATCAAGGTTACTAATGAGTCCTTCTGACCACACAACACCAAATCAAAACTAACCTCCTCTCTTGTTAGAGTGACAACATACACTTCAACCAACCTGTTTTACGCGAATGGAATTTATTTTTCACAACATTAGCAGTCGCTTAGGTAACGCAATTTAGATGCAATTTAAGATCATTCAATAATACTGCAGCACCCACAATGTTTGCATCTCTAATTTCCAGAGTATACAATGCACAGAATTTGCACGAGAGCATTGGTTTAGATACATAATACACCAATGCTTGCTTCTCCTTCCTATTTGTAAGATCCACCCAAACTGATTCTGTGGATTCTGAGGGATAGGGTCAGTGGCGTTATTAGTGATAGACTTGGACAAGACATTCGGGGAGGTTCACCTCGACGCTGACATGATCTGAAGTAATGACCAGCATCACAGGACAAGTATCGATATCCTCCCAACTCTGTCAGGTTAACTGTTACCGTACTCTCTCTGCTCCCTTACACTCACTACCTGTTATAGCACCTGCCCCCTAACAAGGCTCACACTCTATCTCCAAATAAGGCTCACGCACTACCACTCTCACTATTGAATTCAGCATCTTTTCCACGCCACCCCCAACCCGCGCGCTCTCTTTCCCTCCACTATACACCCACCACTAATAACACTGCATGGATACAACACTGTGGACTGACTCCCTCCGGAAACCTCACCATTCCCCCTCCCCCTCCACCTACACCAGCACTAACAGCAGGGCCACACACCCCCACCATCACTCCTCCCCGCCGTTCTCCCATTCCAGGAGAAACGGACTGTAATAGGAGGGAAAGGACCAAGCCACGTGGTAGAGCACCCGATATCTGACCCATTCTCCACCCTCCCCACCCCCAGCGCCATGTAAGGAGGACCCTGGTACGAGCCGGAGCGGACTGGGACGTGTCGTATGGGGATTGCGTGGCATCCATATCCCTCCAACTGAGTAAAAAACAATGTTCAGTGAAGGGCAATTCGCACTTTAATCACTCTGTCTGTTCTCACAATTTTCTCCCTCCTAAAACAACAAATATCTCATTGCAGAGAGATACAAACACAAAAATATTCAGAGACACACGTGAACACGCTAATATATTGACACTCACAGTACTTATACGAAGATAGAACCGCACACAACTAGTGGCATACGGAGACATAGACAGTCGCACACAAATAGGCACAAGCACAAGTAAAAGGTACAGGCTAATACACAGATGAACCGATGTCAGCACATAAATTCACAAATACACAGACACATGAACAAGCACACACAAGTACACATATGGAAGCACACAGACACAGATACGAGTGCTTATAAGGCAGAGATAGATAAGTCTTTGATGAATAAGGCATGTCAAGAGTTACAGAGAGTAGGCAGGAGAATGATGTTGAGAAACCTCTAAGCCAGTATTAAATGGCATTCAGAGTCGATGGGCCGAATGGCCTAATTCTGCGTTTTTAATGCTCGTGTGGTGTCATGCTATCAGTTATTCTCTTCCTGGGGCAGGAGCAGAGAATGAGTTTAATACATATTTGATTGAAAAGGGTCAGTGGTCCTATTGGACAGGTTTGGAGGGCTGAATGGTTTATGTCTAATCCTAATGATTCTGTCCTTGTGTTTCAAAAGAGGTGGCGATTTCATGTTAGGTTAACACAGTTTAATATAACGGGTCCCACACTGAAATAAGGTCACCCTATTACACTTTAGTGTTGTACTATCTGTAGGGTCCTCATCCTCAGGAGCAGTGAAGACTCGGTTTTTGAAGATAATCAAGACTGAGCTTGACTGATTTTTGCTGGACAGGAGAGTCAATATTTATTGGAAACAGACAGGAGACGGATGGTCAAACACAATAGATCAGTCATGAGCATTCAGACTGGTGGTGCCGAATGACCAACTGCTGTCCCTATCCCATGTGTTGTTCGCTCTATCCACCCTCGAGTCTGTAACAGGGATATACTGCTGCTACTACCTCATGCATTGTGCCCTCCACCCACCCGTCGAAGCTGGGACAGAGATAGGGGACCACCTCATTCAGCCAGTCTTTATTGTTACCATGAGATTGGAGAAGACCATTCTGCCTCTTTAACGAGTGACAGAGAAAACTGGAACAAATCATTTTAGTTCATTGAGTGCATTTTACTGCACAACAGGCCATTTAAACTGCCTGAACTGCTACACAGGAAGCGGTTGCTAACAGTCAATAGAGAGAAGATGTAAATGCTTATTTTCACATTAAAAAGCCGTAACTAGTGGAGTGCCTCAGAGATCACTATGGAATCATCAACGATCAATATCTGTATCAAAGATCTCGAGGAAGGGACTGCATGCATGAATGCCTAATTAACTTAAACGCCAAGCTGGTCATCCAGTATCTTATCAATTGGAGGTCGTGTATCATCAATGTCACAAAGGCAAAGGGAAGTTCGTGAGCAAAACGTCAGCAGATATAGCATAATGTGAGTTGTCTATTTTGGATGGAAGGATAAAACAATGTTAAACCATTTAAGTGGAGAGAGAATAGAGAACTCTGTGATACAGACGGTAATCATGATCCTGATACATGAATTATATGTAGTTAGTCTGCACTTGCAGTAAGTGATTTGGAAGCTAAGTGGAATGATTGTGTTTCTGTCAAAGGGTACCAGGTTTGATTAGGAATGTTTTATTGCATCTGTACCGGTGAAAGTGAGGAGTGCAGATGCTGGAGATCTGAGTCCAACCGTGTGAGGCTGGAAAAGCGCAACCTATCAGGCAGCATCGGAGTAGCGGGAGATTTGGCGTAACGGGTATAAGTCCTTCATCAAGAATCTGCCCGAAACATCGAGTCTCCTGTTCGTTGGGTGCTGCCTGACCTGTTGTGATTTTCCAGAATCACATTTTCCGAGTCTACATCTGTACAGGGCGTTGCTAAGACCACATATGACACATTATGTGCAGTTTTGATCCCTTAACCTAAAAACAAGATAATTGTTTTCGAAGTTTATCAAGAATGTTTTGCTCACATTTTCATGGAGTGAAGGCATTTTGTTCTGAGACATTATCAGTTTTGGTCTTAGATGAGAAATCTTTTTGAAGCATACGCAATTTCGAGAAAAATCAGCTGGATACATATGTTCTCTTCTCAGGGACACTAAAACTATGGAATAAATGTTCAGAATAAAATGTATTGATTTTCGCACAGATATTTTGAAGACATCAAACGATTTTTAAAAATTAACCATATGCATACCTACATATCATCAAATTATAAAGCAGGAATTTTCTTTTTTGCTAATGAAAGGCACTGTGCATAACAACAGCAATGATGCACTTGCATATCGTCCATTATCATCCATTCCAGAGAATGTTCACGACGAGCGCACATGGTCCAGTTTGGTGTTCAGTTGACGTAATTGTATGTTTCAACACAGAGAGGGAGAACAATGTTCCCTGTCGGAAAAGCAGCAACTGATTGATCCCTCTCTGTAATTGTGTTCCACCTGACAACAGTAAATCCCTGACTCACCGCTACCTGATGAGTCGTGGGGAATTCCTGTTGCGAGATTCAATGGAATCTCCCTACAATCTGAAGCAAAGGGAATTCAGCTAAATCCAACTATTCTGGCGAGAAATCGCATTACAAGCAGCTTGACTGCCCAGAATGGGCGGCACGGTGGCTCAGTGGTTAGCACTGCTGCCACACAGCACCAGGGTCCCAGGTTTGATTCCAGCCTCGGACGACTGCCTGTGTGGAGTTTGCATATTCTCCCCCTGTCTGCGTTGGTTTCCTCCAGGAGTTCCAGTTTCCTCCCACAGGTCCAAAAATGTGCAGTTCGGGTGAATTAGCCATGCAAAATTGTCCATAGTGATAGGTGCATTAACCAGGGACTGGTTGTGTTACTCTTCGGAGGGTCGGTGTGGACTTGTTGGGCCGAAGGGCATGTTTCCACACCGTGGAGAATCTAATCTAATAGCTTCAGAGGACAGAATAACATTGGGGACAGTCTATCATCTATCCATTTGTTATGAGTTCAACTATTATGACACTCTGGAAAGCTTTCATTTTTCTATTGTGTCATAAGATGTGAATGGGTGTGTGTGTGTGTGTGTGTGTGTGTGTGTGTGCGCGCGCGCGCATGCGCGTGTGTGTTTGACATTTTTCTAGAGGATGAGCCAGGCTGACATTTATATCATTACCCATATCAATAAACTTTGAAATTTGTTGTAAACAGTGGAGCAGTCTAACTGCAAAAGGAAACACTGACCCTGCAACATTGATTGCACCACGAATTCTAAAAGGGCTGTTCAAGTGGGAATTCCCTTCCCCAGAAGTTTTTGTTGCCTGGATGTTTACATTTATTCAAAGTTGTGTCTGTTAAATATTTGATAGACAAGTGAATGTAGGAAAAAGGTGCACGTACAGAAGAAGTACTGCTGAGACCACACTCAGATCAGCTACGATTTTAGTGCGTAGCAGAGCCAGGAAAAGTGCCTAATGGCCCACTCTTGCTCCTCAGTCCGATGTTCCTATATTCCATTCAGCCCCTTACAGCTCCTGAACAGGAGTAGATGGAGACCACTTGCTCGAAATACCTGGTCCACAGTAATCAAGGATCTCCTTCTGTCCCTCACAATTGGCACACACAGTTTGGTCTGAGGTTAAAAATGTTAATTCAAAACCCAGGCTGGGCTCAACAGACGCCTCTGATCTCTTTATAGAGTGTCTCCTCTCTGCAACTTGTGCCTCATTTGTTGGTCACGATGCAGACCCAGATTCATTGTGAATACAGTCCCCATATCTCACCCAGAGATGAGGTATAAAATGCTTTGCTGTCTCTAACTGCAACATGCAATAACGGAATGCTCAGGAAAACTACAACCATTAACTTTCTAATTACAGAATATGAAAGCATGAGGAACAGGATCGGATGGTAATTCGGATGGTCAGGCCTGCCATGCCATTGTAGAAGATTATGGATGATCCAATGTTGGTATCAACTGTTTTATTTCCCAATTCTTCACATCCCTCAATTCTGTGACAGGTTCAAAAACCCACCTACCTCAAGGTTTGTGCGAAGATTTGTAGCTCGGGTGCTCGTTGTTGTGGTTCTGTTCGCCGAGCCGGAAGTTTTTGTTGCAAACGTTTCGTCCCCTGGCTAGCAGACATCATCAGTGCTCTGGAGCCTCCTGCGAAGCGCTTCTTTGATGTTTCTTCCGGTATTTATAGTGGTCTGTCCTTGCCGCTTCCGTGTGTTATTTTTCAGCTGACCGCTGTAGTGGTTTGTATATGGGATCCAGGTCGATGTGTTTGTTGATGGAGTTTGTGGATGAATGCCATGCCTCTAGGAATTCCCTGGCTCTTCTCTGTCTGGCTTGCCCTATGATAGTAGTGTTTTCCCAGTCGAATTCATGTTGCTTTGTTGTCTGAATGTGTAGCTACTAGGGATAGCTGGTCGTGTCGTTTCGTGGCTAGTTGATGTTCATGTATGCGGATTGTTAGCTGTCTTCCTGTTTGTCCTATATAGTGTTTTGTGCAGCCCTTGCATGGTATTTTGTAAACTACATTAGTGTGGCTCATGTTGAGTATCGGCTCCTTTGTTCTAGTAAGTTGTTGTCTGAGCGTGGCTGTTGGTTTGTGTGCCGTTATGAGTGCCTAAGGGTCGCAGTAGTCTGGCTGTCAGTTCTGAAACGCTCCTGATGTATGGTAGTGTGGCTAATCCTTTTGGTTGTGGCATGTCCTCGTTCCGTGGTCTATCTCTTAGGACAGTGTCTGTTTAGAACATCATGTGTGATTGTCCATCCCCCTGAAGGTTCAATGCAATCCCATCTTATTCTCTCACAGTGCGACAGATTAATCTTCACTCACTCTTCATGGTACCATCATCCCAGGGATTAGTTTGGTGGAACTCTTTGCACTCTCTCTGTGGTAAGGAGATCATTCCTTATAAAGGAGAGAAAATCTGTGCACAATATTCTAACTAATGCCTCAACAACACTCAGGGATTATCACAATAATTACTTTCCCTCACTTCGCCATCTCCATTTCTTTCTTATGGCGTTAAAAAACACCATTCTCTATACACTGCCACTGATGCGAAATGTACAACTTCCTTACATCTGTATGTCAATAAAACCAACATCAGAGGTGCCTATCGAGGTGTACATCACTCTCAGGGACAAACTCAATATGATGAAATACACCTAAAATAAGGAATAGCTGTCTACCTGATGAAAATGAGCAGTAGGAATATGGGAAACAGAAACAGAAGGGAGTTATCTTTACTTATGTTCTTTTTCACGAAGTATATGAAGCCCTGGTCAGACCAGCATGTTATCCCTATCATGAACTGAGAGTCTGGTTCATCTGTTCCACTAGACAGGAAAGAGTAAACCACATTGCTATGGGTTTGCAGTTACACAGAGACCTGACCAAGGAAGGATAACCCATTGCCTTCTCTAAAGGACATGACGCAAGCAAATGGGCTTCTGTTTATTATAAATGATGATGATTTATTTTAAATTGCATCATTTTGATTCATGAGACATCAACAGATTATTATTCTGTGCCTCTACATTAAGAGTCAATCACTTGAGTACCATGCACTATCTTCCTGTCTGACAGATTCTATGGAGAGAACAAGTTAAACATCTCAAGTACAATTATCTTGTCAAGGACATGTGGTTAGAAGGGACTGTAAATAGGTGAATCCAGATTCCATAGTGACACAAATAAAGAAGTTTATTCAGAAGTTGCACTGAGGCTGACGAGAAGACCGGTGCATCGCAATGGTGGTACTGGGCAGGATTAATGAGTGGGGAGGATATGGAAATGTAGATCTGTGCAGGGCTATAAGGATTATGGAGTTTGAGAACAGTCCCATTCTTGCTCGCATATCAGTGAGCAATTTATAAATAGTAATTTGCTTTATCGAATTTATCACGAGGGGATTTTTTGATTGTAAGTGAAGACACTGATTTCACCTTTTCCAAAATTTACCTAACATGAGCAGAAACACAGTTCAACCCGGTTTAATACACTAAGAGAATGACTTACTAGGAACACCGACTATAGCGAGGATGGGATAGTAACCACCTTGTATAATCCAAAGGATATCTTCGATCCGTGATGCTAATGATATCCAAGGCTGAGAAAGGTAGTAAAGACCAAAGCATAAACTCCTGTCCATTGTTGGAATATTCCAGTCAAACGTTCTCAGATTCTGATCTGTTGTTGGAACGTTCCAGTCTATTCTTCTCAGATTCTGATCTCTCCTTCCCCTCTCTCTGGAGCTGCTGATCCCTGTTAGTGCTGTCGGTGATGGTCCTGCTAATACAATGGGCTATCACATCGAAAACAGTCCTTATTTGAAGAAGAGGCTAATCCTCCAGTGACACATTTAGGATTCATAGCGACAAATATTAATCAAAGTCGATGAACAAATAGCTCCAGTTAACCCCTTTCAATTCAATACAGTTATTATTAAATTTCAAAATAACGTATAAAAGTTACACATTCGGAATGGGACATGTAAGGATGACTGAGGGAAGGAATATTGGAGACGGTATATTGATTGTGTGTTATCATTCAATCTGAATTGGATGTGGGAGTAATGACGAGGATTGTCAGAACATAATTGAGTTTCTCTGTTTATAATTGGCAACATGCAGTCTGGAACTAGCGATCAGTCATTACAATATAAATAAAATATTGACATAACTTTTATAGTTGATCATCTGATAGGAAAATGTGCCTACAACAACATAGGGTTATAATAGACAAACGGCATGGATATGTTAACAGAGAATTGTCCCTGACAAATGCAATTCAGATTGTTGCTCCAAGATCAGAGAGGACAGGTGAGGGTCATGCTGTTGATTTATTAATGCCAACCAACTGTGATGAAGTGCCACTTACTGGACTTCAATTGCAATGTGATTATGGCACGGGGGAGGAGACAGAAAACAGACGGAATTGGGGGACATGGCTGCTGAGACAAGAGTGAGAGAACATGACTTAGCCCATTCATCAGTATTAGAACGTTTCTCGTCATAAATCATTTGAGGAAGAGATTCACGTAGAAATCTACAATGAGGACTGAGGAGAGCTAATATTACTTAAAAGTCCGTAAGACCACAAGACATAACTTGGCCATTCAACACATCCAGTCTGTTCCAGCATCAATCAAAGCTGATGAATTTCTCAAACCCATTCTCCCCATACCCCTTGATCCACTTTACAATCGAGAACCTATCCTACGCAGGCTTAAACATACTCAATGTCCTGGCCTCCGCAGCCGTCTGTGGCAGTGAATTGCATAGACTCACAATGCTCTGGCTGAAGAAGTTACTCGTTCTCTCTGTTTTAAAAGGTCTTCGCTGTGGTCTATGTCTGTGCCTCGGATCCTAGTGTTTACTAACAATGGACACATTTTCCCAAAATCCACTCTGTCCAGGTCATTCAGTGTTTTGTAAGTTTGAGTTAGAACCCCCTCATTCTTCTAAACCCATCGAATATCGACCCAGGCCCTCAAACGTTCCTCATATGTTAAGCTTTTCATTCCTGGGAGCATTCTAGTGAACATTCTCGGAACACGCTCCAGGGCCAGTACATATCTGCTGAGCTATAGGGCCCAAAACTGCACACAATAATCTAAATGTGAGCTTTTTAGTGCCTTGTAAGTACATCACTGCTTTTATATTCAATTCCTCTCAAAACAAATCCCTTCATTGTATATGCCTTCCTAACTACTGACTCAACTTGCAAGTTTACCTTGAGAGACGCCTGGACTTGGATTCCCAAGACTTTTTGCATTTCAGACATCTGAATTTTCTCCCCATTTAGAAAATAGTCCGTGCCTTTATTCTTCGTACCAAAGTGCATGACCTCATACTAGCCCATGTTTTACTCCAACTGCCACTGCTTTGCCCATCTCCTAACCTGTCCAAATCCTTCTGCAGCTTGCCTGCCTCCTCAGTGCTACTTGTCCCTCTTCATATCTTTATAATGTCTGCAAACGTAGCCAGAATGCCCTCCGTTCTGTCATCTAGATCATTAAAGTAAAACGTGAAAAGTTGACCCAACACTGAGTCTTGCAGAACACATGTTGTCACCGACTGCCATCCTGAGAAGGACCATTTTATTCCCATTACCTGCTTTTTGCCAAGCAGTCAAGCTTCTATCCATGCTAGCACCTTGCCTCTGTCACCATGGGCCCTTATCATAATCAATAGCCTTCTGTGTGGCACTTGTCAAAGGCCTTCATGAGGTCCGGGTAATAACATCCATTGGCTTTCCTTGTTCTATGCTGCTCGTTAATTCCTCAACAGGTTCTAGCAGATGTGTCAAGCATGATCCCCCCTTGATGAAACCATGCTGACTTTGCCATATACTACCATACACATCCAAATATTCAGAAATCTCATCCTTCCCGATCAGTTCCAGGATCCTAAGAACGACTGAGGTTAGGCTGTTTGGTCTGTAATTTTCCGTCTTCTGCCTTATTCCCTTTTTAAACAAGGATTTTATGTTAGTGCTATTCTAGTCCTCTGGGACATTCCCTGATTCTAATGATTCATGAAAGATCACCACTAACGTCTCCACTGCCTCTGAGCTTTCTCCCTTAGAACTCTATGGTTTAGTCCTTCTGGTCCAGGTGATCTATCCATCTCAGCCCATTTAGCTTTTCTACCCTGTTTCCCTTGGAGATGGGTGACGTACTGAGCTTTGGCCCTTCACACTCTTGAATTTTTGGGAAATTATTTATGTCCTCAGCAATTTCTTTCTTCCCAACTACTGTCTGTCCAGTGCCATTTTCCAGCAGCTCAATGTTCACTTTTGTCTCGCGTTTGCCCTTTATAAATCTAAAGAAAATCTTACAATTTTCCTTGATTTAATTGGCAAGCTTACCCTCATATTAAATCTCCCCTTTCCATATGTATTATTTTGTTGATCTTTGTGAGCTTCCAAATTGTCTGGTTTTCCTCTGCCCTTCCTCACATTATATGCTTGCTCTTTTGCTTTGATTCTGTCCCTGACTGCTGACACAAACACCAATGAAGGAGTGGAGCTCCGAAAGCTAGTGTGCCTCCAATTAAACCTGTTGGACTATAACCTGGTGTTGTGTGATTTTTTAACCTAATCAGCCATGGTCGCTTCACCCCAACCTCCACACCCCCGCCCCCCAACCTCCCCCCTCCCCCCACTCCTCCCCGCCACCCACCCCCAACCCCGCACCATGCTTCTTTTTTATCTTGGGAAAAATCTCTGTCATGTCTCCTAAATTACTCCCAGATACTCCTGTCATTGCTGTTCCACTGTTTTTCATGCTCGGCCCTTCTCCCAGTCAATTCTACCCAGCTCCTCCCTCATGCCTCTGCACTTGCCTTTATTCAGCTGAAATACCTCAAATTGCAGAATATATTCAAACATATTATGATCACTGCTTCCTGTGTGTTCCTTAACCTTAAGTTCTATTAAATAGTCTGCCTTAAAACTAAATCCAGCATTGCCTGTTCCTGAGTGGGCTCCAACACAAGCTGCTCCAAAAAACCCGATTGAAGATATTCCACAAATTATTTTTCTTGCAAAACACTACCAAGCTGATTTTCCCAGTCCCCCCATGTATTGAAATCGCCCATGACTACTGTACTTTGCTTTTTTTACCCATCTTTTCTATCTCCTGGTGTGTATTGTGCCGCAGCTCCTGACTACTTTTCAGAATCATGAACATAACGCCAACTATGCTTGCTTTTTCAATCTTTGGTGATACTCAATTCTACCCACTCTGATTTTGTGCCATCTGACCCTACTTAAAGTCATACAGTCAGAGAGATGTACAGCATGGAAACAGATTCTTCGGTCGAATTCGTCCATGCCGACCAGATATCCCAACCTTATCTAGTCCCATTTGTCAGCATTTGGACTATATCCTTCATACCCCTCCTATTTACATACTCATCCAGATGCCTTTTGAATGTTCGAATGGAACCAATGTCTACCACTTCCTACCAAATTGTTTCCATACACACACCACCCTGTGCATGAAAAAACTTGCTCCTTTGGTCCCTTTTAAATCGTTCCCTTCTCAATGTAAACCAATACCCTCTAGTTCTCACACACCCCAGGGAAAAGGGTGCCCCTTGTGATTTTCTAAACCGCGATAAGGTCACTCGTCAGCCTCTGATGCTCCAGTGAAAACAGCCCCAGCTTGTTCAACTTCTCCCTGTAGCTGAAGTATTCCAATCCTGGTAACATCCTTGTAAATATTTTCTGAATCCTTTCACGTTTCACAACATCCTTCCAAAAGCAACGAGACCAGAATTCTTATGACTGATTTATTTTCATTCTTACTAATATGGCAACCGCTCTCCCCCACGCCACCTGTCTTTTCGATAGGATGTATGCCCTTGAATATTCAGCTGTCAGTCCTGATCCCCTTGCAGCACGCCTCTGACAATTTCAATCTCTACCACAAGCTCATTTACCTGGTTTCTTATACGGCATGCATTCAGATATAACACTCTCAGTCCTGTATTAACCGTTCCTCCTCTCAGTGTCATTTGTCTGTCCTGTGTGCTTGAAGTTTGATTGCTTACACTTCCAATACACTCTGTCCTATTTGTGCCTGTGCTACAGGTTTTAATAAACCCTCCTGCGTTCTGCACTGTTCCGTCGTCCTTTAATTCGAGTTTTCTAATTTCCCTGATAACTGAAACCCCACCCAAAACCAAAAAAAGTTGAAAGATCTGTCCGCAGCACTAATTATGTGATTTGCTCGGACTCTGGTCCCAGCACTGTTCAGATGAAGACCATCCCATCAGAACAGGTCCCTTCTTCCCCAGTAATATTTTATATGCTTATGCAACACAAAATACAGGGACAAAGTGACTTTTCGTACAGTTCAAAGTCTGGAAAATACAAACAGATAAGATTGTTAAAATACACTCATGACCTTGAGCTATATAAATTGAAATGTGAATTACAAAACCATGGACGTGTTGTGCAAACTTTATCAATCATTATTTGACCCACAGCGGAGATGCTGAGTTCCCCTATGTCAGTGATCTCCCTCACTGAGATTCTTTGGTCCACTCCCACACACAGTATCTCGGGGTGTTAGCAGTTCCTGCTGCTGTTCGCCCAGTCTATTTAAGTTAATCCACCTTCTCCCTGGAACCAATCGATTGGTCGATTGTATTCTGTTTCACTGTCAGCAACCCAGCTCTGTGATGTTACTGGTGATAAATGATCTGGGAAGACAGCCAGTATCAGCACAGTGCTCACAGGGTATGGCACCAGACAAAGGGTTTGCAGTCCAGGGGAATTTCTAAATAATATTTCCATCTTCTGACTATTTTTCTCATGCTGTATCCTGATCTATCCAGCTTCACTCTCGTCTAACACCCGTTCCTCTTACTCAGTCTGTCGCTCCACTTTCAATCCGCTCTGTTGATCTCCCTTCACATTCTTTCTTTTTGTGTCATTCTCTCTCTCTCCCTCTCTCTCTCTCAGTCTGTCTCAAATATCTCTCTGCTTTCAGATAGTACAGTTGCAGACTTTGTGGATGTATAACGGGCTGAATTGCCTCCGTCTGTTCTGTATTAATTCTGAGGTTCTCTGACCCCAGTAAAGACTTTCAGTGCCTGGAGAAACAAGCTGGTCCTGTGAAAGACACAGTACACAATCATCCATTATCTCTTCCTGTTTTCTGTCATGTAGTGCCCTGGAAATATCTGTCAAACAAAATAGATTCAAATTCGAGCAGATGTGCTGTCTCCCCTACCAGCTCTTTGGCCAGGTTGATTTTTTCTGTATTACCTTCCTGCTCCTAATATCACTGGCAAGTGACATATTCTAGTCTCTCCAAAATTCAAATATCTTTCAGCATAACTCCGGCAAGATCTTTCCTTTATCTTGGTAAATATATTTATTAGCAATTTTTCAAACTTACAAACATATGAACTTATTGTAAAATGCAATCAATAACAATTATCAGTATAATAAAGAGAAAAAAAAACACAAATTACAATACAACAATTGTCTCCTAACTATTAACCTACCCTCTAATATAAAACAAACTTTAACACTGTGCAAAGTAACACCAATCGAAAAGAAAAAAAAAATCACAAAATACAAAACAGTTATGCTCGGCACAAAGCTCCCAAACAGAGGTACAGGAGCATTGTGTATATATCCGTAGTAACTCAGGAGACTCTCCTTCAGGGCCCAGGGCTTAACAAATCTAACCATTCTGATTAACAAACACCATAGTTTAGACACCTGGCAAATCGGTTTCCAAATAACTCAAGTAGTGCTGCCATGCCTTATAAAAATAGTCTGTTGTGTGCTGCACCATGTTTGTCAAAAAAGTCCAAGTGAATGTCCTCCATAATTTATTTCTGCCATCC
This sequence comes from Hemiscyllium ocellatum, assembly GCF_020745735.1. Taxonomy (NCBI): domain Eukaryota; kingdom Metazoa; phylum Chordata; class Chondrichthyes; order Orectolobiformes; family Hemiscylliidae; genus Hemiscyllium; species Hemiscyllium ocellatum. Next base: position 2,797,124 of record NW_026869338.1, read on the forward strand.
CAGCAAGCCCGGTTGGTTCTCAGACACCCAATTCATTGGAATTTTATGCAGTATGCAAGAATATTAAATAGTTTCTTCCCATGCCCGTCTAAAGATGGTAAATTCGGTAGACCTAAGAGGAGAGATATCAGGTCTAGTTTGACTTCAGTCCTCAATGCCCTCCGTATCTGTCCGGCCACAAGCTCAAGTAAACACAAAGCCTATGGCATGTCCACAAGCAATGGGTAAAAGTACTTAGACTTATTTTACATTTGGCGGAAACTGAAGATGCTCCTTTTTTAAACTTTGCTAGATGTTCTGGTGTCAGATGAGCCCTGTGCAGAACTTTTAACTGTGCAGCACATGTCCTATTTGAGATCTCTTGACTATTCTCCCATATGTTCTCCCATGTTTCAGAAGAGATCTGCACTCCTCCCTCTTCCTCCCAGACCTCACATAACCGGTTAATATCCTGCCAGGCCCTGCCACCCAGCAGATGATAGAGGGCACTAACCGAAAGGGTGCTTGTGGAATGTAGCAACAAACTCTCTGATCGGGCTTATAGGGTTAATGAGAAGCATAGTCTTCTTCCGGATGAAATTCCTAACCTGAAAAAAACGTAAAAGTCTCTGCTGGGCAACCCGTATTTGCAGCTCAGTTGCTCAAAAGACATCATAACCTCCCCCTCAAACAAGTCTTCCAAACTAGAAACTCCTCTCGCTGCCCATACTTCGAACCCTGACTTCATCATCCCAAGTCGGAACCCTGGCACGCCAAGTATAGGTGTAAATGGCGAAGTCATAGATCACTCTGATGCATTGCCCTCCAAGCCCTGACAGTAATAATGGCAATGGAGTTCCGGAAGTGGTTCATAACTGTCCTCATCCTATCCATGATGAATGGATTCGTAAGAGGGCAATTTGCTTGGGAGGCCTCAATATCCAGCCATATTGAGTTTGGATCGTTACCTATCCATTCGCAGACGCAGGACAGCAGAGAACTTCATTGATCCCTTCTAATGTCTGGGAAATCAACTCCTCCCCCTCCACGTAGCAACTGCAAGTTAGTAAGTTTGATGAGGAGCCGCCCATGATACCAGACAAATGAACCAAACCACCCCATAAGTTTCCACAACGTTGACCTGGGAAAAAATATAGGGAGCATACACAAGGTATAAAGCAAACAAGGAAGAACATTGATCATAATGAGAGATATTCGGCTTGGCCATGAAATTGGAAGAGCCTCAAATCTCTGAAGATCTCGCCTGATATTGTCGAGCAAGTGAACCAAGTTAGTCCGGAACAACAGATCAAACTTGGGGGTAATAAAAATGCCTAGGTACCGGAAATCTGCCCGTGACCACTTAAAAGGGAACTTAGGGCCACCTTCAACTTCTGGCACATCCTTAAGGTTCCCCAAAGGCATATCCTCCGATTTTGCAAAGTTAGTCTTATATCCCGAAATAGCCCCAAATGAATTGATACATTGTATCGAATGAGGTACAGAGGTCATCGGGTTCGATAGAAACCGAAGGACATCATCCACATACAGTGTAATCTTGTGTGCCCTCGATCCCACTTCCGAAGCAGTTATGTGGACGTTCTGACGAATGGCCTCTGCCAGCGGCTCTATCACCACCGTAAACAACAACGGTGAGCGGGGGCAACCATGCCAACTACCCCGACCAATCCTAAAATTCCCAGACTTCTCCCCATTGGTGATGACCGCGGCCAGAGGGTGGCAATATAAAAACTCCACCCATCTCGCGAAGACTGCACCGAACCCAAACTGTTCTAAGACGTAAAAAAATGCGTCCATTCCACCCAGTCGAATGCTTTCACTCCACCTAGGGAAATCACCAACCTCTGAATTGATCGTTGCTGACAAACTTGGACCACATTCAGCAACCTTCTAATATTATGAGAGGACCTACAGCCCTTTATAAAGCCTGTCTGGTCGTTTTTAATAATATGAGGCAACACCATTTCCAATCTCAGCGCCAGGATCATGGACAGAATCTCGCAATCTGAATTTAATAGGGAGATGGGCTTGTATGAGGCACAATCCTCAGGAACCTTCCCCTTCTTAAGAATTAAGGAAATATTAGCTTCTCTCAAAAATGGTGATAGGCATTCATGCATATAGGAGTGATTGGACATCTCTAAACATCGGCCCTCACAGAATCCCTTAAACTCACCCGGAAGACCATCAAGGCCTGGCGCTTTCACACTCTGAAGTTGCCTTGCGGCCTTCTGCATTTCCCGAACTGTCAAGGGGCTATTAAGGAAAGCGGCCTGTTCCAAGGTTACCCCTGGGAGGACAAGGTTCTTAAAAAGGTCTCCATTTTAGCCATCCTGTCCTCGCAACCTTCAGACCGATACAATTCAAAGTAAAAGCACTAAAAAGCCCCATTAATCTTTTTAGCATCGGATGTGAGGACCTCAGTGCTGTCTCTGATTGTAGGAATGGATTGGGGAGCACGCTTTTTCCGAGTCAGATATGTTAAATACTTCCCTGGCTTTTCCCCATATTCGAACAGTCTTTCTTTGGGAAAAGCAAGTTCTTTCTTTCCGTTTTGTGCCGGTATTGAATTCAAGGCAGCCCAAAGGGCGGTGATCTGCTGTAGGTTAGTGACCAAAGGCAGCGCAAAATGTGCTGCCTCCGCAGCTTTCAACTGCATCTCAAGTAGACGCTGCTGTTCCGCCTTCTGTCATTTCTGGCTGGCCAAATAGGAAATACCTAATCCCCTAGCAAAGGCCTTAGCAGTCTTCCGTAGCATGGACGGACTACTAGCCATGCCTGAGTGGATAGTCAAGAATTCCTGAAACTCCTTCAAAAAGCATTGCTCGAATTTGTAATCCTTAAGGAGAAAAGGGCCCAAATGCCGGTGCTGCAAACCTAGCCCTTCACCCTGGGTCTTTATCTCCAAATCTACTGCCGTGTGATGAGAGATAGCTATATTCCCAATTTTACAACCCATAATCGAATCCAGAAGAGCCGAGGGAGCCAGAAAGCGGTCAATCCTCATGTGACATTTATGTGGATTTGCGAAAAAGGTGAAGTCCCTGCTGGTAGGGTGAAGACATCGCCAAATATTCACCAGCCCCAACTTCTCGCATAAGTCAACCACCTGCTTGTCTTCCGAAGAAATAGTTGGGGGACCACAAAGCATCCTGTCCACTGTCGATCCAAAAGACAATTAAAATCCCCCATAATAATGCGCCGTGTTCCAAAAGCACTCAAATTAGAGAAAGCACGAATCAAAAATTTGAGGGGATGCACTGGAGGGCAGTAGACTTCTAAAATGTCATATTCCTTCCCATGTATCAGGGCTTTAAGTATCACAAACCATCCCTGCTCATCTTTCACTGGCTCTAATAATGTGAATGGAAGAGTTTTCTGGATAAGTACCGTCACTCCCCTACTTTTATTAGTAAAGGATGAAAAGAATATCTGGTCATAACATTCATATTGTAATTTAAGGTGTTCCCCAACATCAAGATGGTTTTCCTGCAACAAAGCGATATCAACCCTTTCACTTTTAAGGCTAGAAAGCACTTTTTTCTCCTTTTAACAGGCAAATGACTTCCCTTAATGTTCCAGGTGCACCATGTAATAAGACACTTAGCCATATCCCCTTTCAGACAATCTTGAACCCCTCAGAGGGAGAACCCTGCTTACAAAGAGCCGAGCATAAGTAAATAAAGACTCATAGAGTTGAAGAACTATATATACAATAACTACTCTATCATAACTATGAACAACTATTCCTACCAAACAAACTACAAAGAAAACCTACTATAAAACCTTGAATGGAAGACTCTTCCCCCTGCCCATAGGGGGCACTCACCCTACCCACCCCCTCCTTCTCAGCTCCTTCAAACCCGGACTGTGCCCCAGCGTTAGGCCAGAAATTAAAAAAAACAAGAAGATGATCCTTAAATCAACAGAAAAAAAGACAAAGTCAGGATGAGCACTCCACCCATCCCTGGCTTCATGTCACCCCTAGTTGTGATTAAAAGAGAAGCAGAACAAACAAAAAAGGGGGAGAGACAACAAAGAACATCCACAAGATTTCCCATCAGAAAACCTAGTTATTAAAATAAAGTAACAACTTATTCCAAAGTCTTTTGCCCCCTTTCCAAAAAGGAAATTAATAGGGAGAAAGAAAGGAATAGAAAAAGGGGAGAGAAAACATGGGGAAAGATAGAAAAGAGAACAAACATTAACCGTATTTTTCAGGCCAATCGTCCATTTTAAAGTGTTCACAAAGTTTTTAGCCTTATCCACTGAATCAAATGTATAGACTGAGTCCTCGTGGCTGAAACGAAGCACGTGGGGTATCTCATGGAGTATTGGATGCACAGGTTCCTCAGCATCTTTTTACCTTCATCAAAAGATTTCCTCTTTCGAATAACAGCTGCAAAGAAATCCTGGAAAAACCATGATTTTTGGCCCTTTGTTCAGCAGCACCTTCGGATGTTTTCCCACGGATCTGGAAACGTCTATGACTTATTGCTTGTTTTTATATGAATAGACGTACACTAGGACTGAGCGGGGGCACTGCACGAGCCCTGCCCTGTGCACTGTAGCCCAATAAGCCCTTTCAGTCTGAAGCCTGCTGGACTCGACGTGAAGGCCCAAAAACTTTGACACCCAGCTTTCAATGAAACTGATTGGCTGCTCACCTTCCTCACCTTCAGGGGGCCTGGCAATTCGGAGATTTATCCTCCGACCACGATTTTCGACGTCATTGATATGGTCTTGCAAGGTCCAAACTTCTTGCTCCGGCACCTGGAACCGACTGATGAGGACTCCCTCTCAGCTTTCGAGGCCTTAGTTCGACTCTCCACCTCCTCCAGTCTCTCCCCGAGGCTCTGGATCTCCAGCTCATGCTTCTGCAGCATGGATGCGATCGGTTGGACCTGGGCAAGAATCTCCCCAAGGATTTATTCAATCGCAGCCCTAACTTTCAAGTTAACTCTCTCCATCGACGCAGCCAATTCATGTGAGTCTGTTAAGTTGCCAAGGGGTTTAGGAGAGGTTGCTGCTGCTGTAGCAGCCTCTGGAATGCCTGTTTCTGAAGGGGAGGGTCCTCCCTGCTGCTGTTTGCTTGCTCCTTTTCCCTTTGTTATCCTTCCGACTCCCAAATAGTACAAAATATGTGTTCTGTAAGGTTTTAAACTAATAATTCCACCACATAAATTGGCAAGGGATGGCAAAAAGTACCACTTGGCCTTGGCTGTTAGGCAGAGCTGTCCACAGCAGTTCAAGAGAATCACCCGCCATCTTGCCGAGTCCTATTAACTCCTCTTTAATGCCCCAATATTCACGCCCCTCGGCTCTCTGACAGGTCAAAAATCTTATCTAACTCCTGGTTAAATGTTTTCAGTGGTGCAGCTCCCCTAACTCTCTAGCACAGATAATTCCTGACATTGATGTCCCTCTGTGAGAGGTAATCACTCCCTATGCATACACCATCACTGATTGATTGAAACAAGAGACAAACACAGGGGCTCAGGGCAGAGTGAGTGGCCTTGATATCAAGGCAGTATTTGACTGAGGATGTCATCGGGACCACCTAATTATTTGAGCTGAATGGGGATCTGGTGTAACCTCCCCTCTGGTTGGGGTCTTTCAGAGCACAACGGGAGATGTTTGTGGTTGGTGGCCAGATACTGCACATTACCAAAATTAGAAGAGGCGCTCATTCAGCACCTCAAGCTTGTTGCACACGGATATCTAGAATCCGTTCATCACATCGAAACTACTGAACAAGAAGAGAGACAGCCCATTCAATCCTTTTGCTTGTTCCACAGTAAGAGGAAGGGTCTGGTCAGCACATTAAGCTGTTAATCAGGAATAGTCAGTGCTCAGTCAAACACATGAACCTGTTCCATGGGACCAGGTGGAGACCGTCCAACCCCTTGAAACACTTATCCAGGAATAGAAGGTTGTCATTGATGCTCCAATATGACAAACCAATGGAGCAGAGACTGCACTCAGAGACGGCTTCACGATGTACCTTGTGGCTCCTTTGCCTGTGGTGCACATGATACTTTATCGTGGTTTGCTGGCATTGAGGAAGGAAGCGAAACATTTTGTGTCTATTCTCAAGAAGGCATCTTTCATCTCCGAGAAGACATGTCCATGTTTTCCGTGGACATCAGAAGTTGGTGGGAATAGTTAACTGTTTTCGAATGAAGGTATTGTGGCTGCTGTCGGGATTATGGCTAGCGTGACGTTCAGTGCAGGATCACATATCAACTGTACTGTATTAACGTGGGGAGAGTTTATTCGAAGGCTGGATTAGCTGAGTAAAAGAAAACATGGAATTTATCGCCGTATCAGTGTCTGTTTAGTACATCGTGAGTGACTGTCCCTTCCCCTCCAGTTTCAATGCAAACACCTCTCATTCTCTCACAGCACTAGAGATTAATCTTCCCTCACTCCTCACGGTACTACCGTCCCAGGGATTAGTCTGGTGAAACTCCATTGCATTCTCTCTGTGGCAAGGTGATCATTCCTTATAAAGGAGAAAACAAAAATCATCCACAATATCCCAAAGACTGCCTCAACAACACTCTCAAGGTTGATCACAATAACTATTTTTTCCACACTTACACATCTCCGTTTCTTTCCTGTGTCATAAAAAAATGCATTCCTTCTCGATGCACCGTGAATGATGTGGAATTAAGAAATTCCTTACATCTGTATGTCAGCATCAATACAGCAGCACTAGAGATGCGGATGGAGATGAACATCATGCTCGGGGAGAGACGAAGAAAGAATGCACTTAATATGGGGAATGGTCATCTGCCTGAATGAGAATGAGCAGAAGGCATACAGGAAAGAGTCAGAGGAAGGGATTTACCTTTCCTTTTGTTCTTCCTTTACGAGATGTGTGCAAGACCTGGTCAGGCCAACATGTTTTTCCGATCTTGTACTGAGTTGCTGGTTCACATGTTTCACAGGACGATAAATAGTAAAACACATTGCTGTGGGTTTGCAGTCACATAGAGGTCTGACCATGGAAGGATGACCCATTGCCTTCGCGAAAGGACATGCGGCAAGCAGATGGGATTTTCATAATTAATGATGATGGCTTCATTTCAATGGCACCAATTTCCTTCATGCCATGTATCAACAGATTATTATTCTGTGTCTCCTGCCATTACATAGAACATAGAACAATACAACACAGAACAGGCCCTTCAGCCCATGATGTTTTGCTGATAATATTTTCCCAAGGGTGCAATGGAGGCTGATATTAATAAATATTTTACTGGACAGTCAATGCGACTGTGTGATAGGTTTGAGGTGCGGAATGGTCTATGACTCCTCTCATTTGTTTTGCCCTTATTTCTGAAAAGAGGAGATAACTTGCTGTGAGGTAAACACAATTTCAAATTAAAGGGTCTCCCATGAAGATTTGAGATAACGTTGTTCCATTCTCATTCAGATTGTGCGATCCATAGTGCCGTCATCCCCAGGGAACAGTGAAGACTGGTCATTGAAGATATTCAAGGCTGACCTTAAGTGATCTTTGATGGACAGAAGAGACAATATTTAGAGGGAACAGACAAGAATGTGGTGGTCAGCTACAGTCAGACCAGCCATGATGCTTCTAAATTGTGCAGCAGGCTGAAGGTGCCAAATGGTCTACTGCTGATCCTATCCCACATGTCGACCTCCCAGTTCACATCTCGAGGCTGTTCCAGAGAGAGACAGAGAGGAAGACCCCTTTCAGCCAGTCAGAATCGTTATACTGAGTCAGGAGGAGGCAATTCTGTCCCTCTATGGAGTTACACAGGAATAGAATATAGTCATTCAACTCATTGACTAAATTACACCGCCCAGTAGAAGGCCATACAACCTTTCTAGGCAGTTACACAGGAACAGGGGAGCCCTGGTTAGCTAACCTGAAATACAGATTTGAGATAATTACTTGTTTTCAGGTTGGAAAGCTGTAACTAGTAGAATTCTTCAAGGATCAGTGTGAGTTTATCAACTGTATACACTCTAGTTTAATACCTTGAATGAAGAGGCTGAATATATTGGAGCTCAGTTTGCTCATACACCAGGCTAAACATTTAATAAGATGTCAAGTGGAGGCAGAGCGTCCGCAATAGGATACAGATAGGGGAGGGCAGTGAGTAAACTTGCGACAAAATAAATATCAGAACGATGTGGGTGACTGGAATTTTGTGTTTTGCGAAAATGACAAAACAGCAGCAAATAATTTAAATGGAGAGAAAATGCAGAACTTGGTAGGACAGAGGGATTTGTGTGTATTAGCACATGAAGCACATCAAGTTACTGTGAAGATGTAGCAACTGATTTGGAAGGGAAATGGAACGATGCTGGTCGGGTTTGATCTTAGCGATGTTTTCCTGCATCAGTACAGGGCATTGCTGAGGCCACATCTGATGTATTGTTGGAGGTTATGAGCCCAAAACTGAAAAAAAGCTAAATGGTTTTCAAATTTTTCAAAGATGTTTCTCTTTACTTGGCCTAGTGATGAACGCATTATGCCATGAAGGATGAACAGTTCAGGACTGAGAATGAGAGATGTTCTTATTGACCATATACGATCATGAGCAGCGAGTAGCTGGTGAATACCTGATGGATATTTCATCTTGTGTGGGAGAAAATAATTGGGTATGTAATTTGAGAATAAGCTAGTTTCTGAGACAAGGTCGCTGGACCAGAAACGTTAACTCTCATTTCTCTTCAGACATGCTAATAGACCTGCTGAGCTTTTCCAGAAATTTCTGTATTGGTTTAAGATAAGACATTCATTTTAATGAAGATTTTGTGAAGACATTAAGCTTTTTATTTTTATATTGTGCAGGTACATATAAACACATCTTCACATCCAAAAGAGGCTAATTATTTGTTAATGAAATGATTCTGTATACGACAGCAGCATTGATGCACCTGCATGGAGCAGGGAATGTGATGGAGCCATAATGTTCAGACAACGTTCAAGGAGAGCACACATAGTCCAGTCTGATTTCTGATAACATTTTTGATTCAACTTAGGATGGGAAAATGTAACCTACCTGAGAAGGAACAGTCTGTTTCTCCCTTTCTCTTTCCCTTTCCCTCATCACAGCAATATGTGTGAGCTAAAACAAAAACCCCAGTCGGTTTTCTCACTCATGGAGGATTCCTGATGTGGATTCTTTGGAACCTCCCCACCTGATTGAATCAAAGGGGGTTTAGCCAAATCCAAATGTTTCAGGAAGAAATCCCATTGTCAGAAGGTTCTGCGAGCAGAATAACTTCAGAAGTAATTATTCAGACTCGATAGTGAAGGGAACAGACAGGAAATTCTGTGACTGCAAATGGGAATCCAGGGTGGTGTGTAGCCTCCCACGTCCCAGGGTCCAGGATGTCTCAGAGCGGCTGCAGAACGTTCTCACCGGGGTGCGGGAGCAGCCAGAAGTCATTGTGCACGTTGGTACAAAATGACAGAGGTAGAAATAGTGAAGAGGTCCTGCAGAGTGATTACAGAGAGCTAGGAAAAAGGGTAAAAGCCAGGACGATGACAGTGGTAATCTTCGGTTTACATTCAGTGCTATGTGCTAGTGAGGGTAAGAACAGGTCGTTATGGCAGATGAATGCATGGCTAAAGAATTTGGGCAGGTTAGGGATATAGACCTTTAGATTATTAAGAAGTTTTGTGGGGCAGAGGTGACCTGTTCAAGGGGGACGGGTTATACCTGAACTGGAGGGAGGTGGCAATATCCTGGCAGGGAGGATTGCTAGTGCTGCAAGGGAGGGTTTAAACTACATTGGCTGGGTTTGGGGGTGGGATGGGATTATCAACAGCAGGTGACAAGTTTAAGGCTGGAAGTAGATGCAATAATTAGAAACAGTAAAGTGAAGAGACAGGTCAGGCTGGAACATGACAGAGAGCAAGGAATGCCTGTTGGATTAAATTGCATCTGTTACAATGTAAGACGGCTGCCTGATAAAGCTGATGAACTCAGGGCATGGATAAGTATGTGGGACTGGGATGTTATCGCCATTACAGAAACATGGCAAAGGGAGAGATAGGACTGGCAGCATAATGCACCAGGGTACAGCTGCATTAGGCGGGATAGTGGTGATGGAAGGAGCGGAGGGTGAGTTGCATTTTTGATTAAGGCGAGTATCACAGCAGTGCTCAGAGATAAAATACCTGGACGATCATTCAGTGTGGCTTTGTGTGTGGAGCTAAGAAATAAGAATGGGATGATGACATTATTGGGTTAGTACTATAGACCCCCAAATATTCAATGGGAGTTAGAGGAACAAAAATATGTAGAGACATTGGGACACTTGCAGGGGCAATAGAATTCTCATAGTAGGAGATTTTAATTTTATGAATATAGAGTGGGACTGACATAGATTTTATGGCTTACATGGGGTAAATGTTTTAATTGTGTTGCGAAAACTTTCCTCATGCAGTATGGAGAAGGTCCTGTTCGGGAATTGGCAAACTCACCGACTCTTGAGAAATAGAGTGGGAGAGGTGATGGAGGTGACAGTGGGGGAGCACTTTCAGACCAGTGACCATAGTTCTATTAATCTTTAAATAGTTATGGAGAAAGACAAACCGGTACACAATGCAAGTTCTAACTTGGGGCAAGGTCAATATTGATGGAATTAGACAGGAACTTGCAGGGGTTGTTCGGAACAATTTGATTGCAGGCGAAAGGGCCTCCATCAACTGGGAGGTCTTGAAAAGTGAGATGACTGGGGTTCTAGCTTTATATGTTCCTGTGGGGGTGAAAGGCGGGGTTGGCATGAGGATGGAGACCTGGAAGACAAGAGATATTGAAGAGGTGTGGCTCAGGTCCAGGCAGATGGGATTAAAGGAATCCCTGGAGATATACAGGGGATACGGGAGTTTACTGAGGAAGGATCTCAGGAGGGCGAAAAGAGGGCACGAGATAGCCTTGGCTGAGAAGATCAGGAAGAATCCAAACAGGTTGTTTAAGTATATTTAAGAAAAGAAAATAACTGCAGTGAGAATACGACCCCTCAAGGACCAAAGTGGATATGAATATGCGGAACCACAGGAAATCCTCAAGGTTCTCAATGAATATTTCTCCTCTGTGTTTAACGTGGAGAAATACTTGAAGACTTGGTGTGGGACCTTAGGGAAATTAGTGGTGATATCTTGGGGACAGTCCATATCACAGTAGAGGAGGTGTTGGATGTATTAGAATGTAGGAAGCTGAATAAACATCTTGGTTCTGACCAGATGTATCAAAGAACACAGCAGTAGGCTAGAGAAGACACTACAGGACCCTGGCTGATATTTGGCATCATCATTACCTACAGGTGAGGTCCCAGCTGACTGGAGGGTAGCGAATGCTGTGCCCTTATTCAAGAAGGGAAGGAAAGAAATACCTGGGAAATATAGACCAGTAAGCCTAACATAATTTGCTGATGACAGTGAGGTAAGTTTTCAGAAATTGCAGCAGGACCTTGATTAGCCAGGGAAGTGGGCTTAGAAATAGGGAAACGTGTTTATTATAGATAAGTGTAAGTTTTACATTTTTGAAAGTCAAATCAAGGTAGGAATTTCATTGTGAATGGTATGATGTTAAATTGTGTAGTGGAACAGAGGGACCTTGGAGTACAGGTGCACGGTTCTCTCAAAGTAAAGTCACAGGGAGACAGGGAAGTGAAGAAGGTTTTTGGCACACTGGCCTTCATCAGTCAGGGCATTGAGTATAGATGTTGGGAAGTTATGTTGCAAGTTTCAGGACGAGGCCGCACCTGCAGTTTTGTGTTCAGGTTTGGTCACTTTGCTGTTGGAAGGATTTTATGAAACTGGAAAGATTGCAGATGAAATTTACAAGGATGTTGATATGACCCAACAGCCTGAGTTACAGAGAGAGGTTGGACAAGGAAGGACATTTTTCTTTAAAGCAAAGGAGATTGAAAGAGTGGGAGGGGTGGGGTGGGTTCTTAAAAAAAACTGTACAAGATCATGAGAGGCATATACTGAATGAACTGAGTCTTTTTTTCCCCAGAGTTTTGGAATCGAGGACTGGAGTGCATCAGTTTACGTTTAGTGGGGAAAAAAATAAAACTGACCTAGAGAGGCAAATTTTACACAGAAGGTGGTATGTATATGGAATGAGCTGTCAGTGGAAGTAGTTCAGGCATTAACATTAACAACACTTAAAAGACATTTGGACAAATTCATGGATAGGAAAGGTTCAGAAGCATATGGGCCAAGTGCAGAGAAATAGGTTTAGCGTGGATGGACATTTATGTCAGCAGGGACCAGTATGGGTCAAAGGGCCTGTCTTCATGCTGTAGGACTCTCTGACTCTGCAAGTAGGATAACATTTGGGCCAACCTCTCAGTTTTCCTTTTGTCATGAGTTCCAGTAATATTTGAACAAAGTTCTTTCAAGTTAACATCGCAGAGATATTCATTACCAGTTTGTTGTCAAACGCGTGAGTATGTGTGTTTGTGCCTCAGTATTTTTAAAAGGGAAATACCAATGTACATATTTGCAATATTCACTCAGCATTCTTCTTTCCATCATAGTTTGAATAACTTTGTTTTAGTCGTAAACGTGTTGTTGGAGCAGATTAAAGAAATCTGATTGACTTGTTCCTTACACTGACCCTGACACTCTCTGAGAACTATATCACTGGCCATATCACCAACATAATTATAATTGAATTGTTTTGTGACCAGTGGAGGAGTGGGACTAGAAAACGGTACAGTGATCCAAAAACACAATTAATTATCGATTCAGTGACCCTAACGTCAGTGTAGTGTAGGTTGTTGGAGGGTATCTGAGGGATAGGATTTAGGTGCATTTAGAAAGACAAGGACTGGTTTGGAGTAGTCAACATGGTTTTGTGCGATGGAGATCATGTCTCATTAATGTGATGGAGTATTTTGAGAACGTGACACAGAAGATTGAAGAAGGCACTGTGGTTTAATTTGTTTACACTGGCTTCAGCAAGGTGTTTAATATGGTTCCTCATCGCAAACAGGTTAGGTCACATGGAATCCAGGAATGTTAACCAATTGGATACGAAAACGTGTCTTGAAGATAACGAATTATTTTCCAGACTGAGGCCAGCGGTGTGCTGAAAGAATCAGTGTTGAGCTCAGTGTTTTACATCATGGATGTAAATGACTAGGATGTGAATATCAGAGGCATGATTAGTAATTTTCCAGATAACATCAACAAAGTGGTGCAGCAGATTACGATTAACTCAGAGTACAGCGGCACCTTTGACCCCATCAAAGTCCCAAGGACTGGCAGATGGAGTTTAATTTAGATATTTGTGAGGTTTTGCATTTTCAGTCCGTTCAGCCATGTTGTGCACTGGAGAATGTTGCCAAACAAAGAGACCTACGGGTACAGGTTCACAGTTCCTTGAAAGTGGATAGACAGGGTGGTGAAGAACATGTTTGGCACGCTTGCCTTAATCGGACAGAACACTGGTGAGGATTCTTTTAGAATACTGTGCACAATTCGGTTGGCTCTTCTGATGGGAGGATGTTGAGAGGACGCAGAAAATGGTTACAAGCATTTTCCAGTACTGGAGGATTTGAGCTTCATGGAGAGGATGAACAAGTTGAGGCCTCTTCCCCTGAACTGGCGGAGGGTGAATGTTGACATGGAATTGATTTTTCAAATCCTAAGGGGCATGGATAATCTGAATTGCCAATATATTTTTCCCAAGGTAGGGAGTGTAGAACTATTCAGCATAGGTTGAAGGTTTGGGGGAAAGACTTAGAATGGACCTTAGCAGTTACATTTTCATGCAGAAGATGGTGCGTGTACAGAAAGTGCTGTCAAAGAAAATGTTGACAGCGGGTCCAATTACACTGTTAAAATACACGTGGATAGGTACATAAATCGGAATGGTTCAGAGGGATATGGAGAAAATGATGGCAAATGGGACTAGATAAGTTTGGGATAACTGGTTGGCATGGGTAAGCTGGAATAAAGGATCTCTTTCCATGCTGCATGACTCTCTGATTCTATCAGAGGGATGGGAAAATTCTACAAGGACCTTTTAAGTGGGAATTCTCTTCCCCAGAAGTTTGTCATTCCTCTTTGTTTAAATTTATACAAAGCTGAGTTAGTAGAGACGTAATAATGGGATACAGACAGGAAGGTGGAGCTGAGACCACAACCTGATCAGCCACAGTCTTAGTGTCTGGTGGAGAAGCCTCAAAGTGTCTAGTGACCCACTCCTACTCCTCAGTCCCATATCTCTGCATTCCATTCAGCTCCTCAAACCTGCCAGACAGGAACAGTTGATGTCGACTTACTGCTATAACCTAGTACACAGGAACAAGTAAGATCATTCAGTCCCTGAAGACTGCCTCATACGGTTTGGGTGATTTGGAAAATACAATTGGAAAACTCAGGCGGGATATGAAAGACTCCCCTCATCTCTCTTTACAGAGCGTCCCCTCTCTGCAACGTATGCCCCAATTGTTCTTCATGTTGTAGACCCAGATTCACTGTGAATACAGCCCCCAGACCTCACCTAGTGATGGCTCACAGAATCCTCTGGTCTCCCCTGACTGCAATATTCAATAACATACCTTCCAGGAAAATACCACCCACTAATCTTCCAATTACAGAATCGGAGTACATCAGAAACAGGAGCACATCGTTCAAACCCCAATCCTGCCCTTCACTAAGAACATGGCTGATCTGCTCTCGTTCGCAAATCCTCTTTAATATCCGATTCCTCATAGCCCTTAACTCTCTGACAGGTCAAAATTCATTTACCCCACTTGTTAAATACTTTCATAGAAGATAGAACATAGAAAATTACACAGTACAGGCTCCTCTGCCCTCGATGTTGCATCTACCTTTTATCCTACTCTCAGATCTGACTAGCCTATATATACTACATTATACTATCCTCCCATGTGCCCAAGTAAGAGTCGCTTACATGTCCCTATACACCTGACCAGATACCACAGCAGGCAGTGCAGTTCACGAACTCACCCCTCTGTGTGTAAGGAACCGATCTCTGAGATCTCCTTGAAACTTAGCTCCAAATGATGCCCTCTCCTGACAGCCATTTCTGCCTTGGAAAAAAAGTCTCTGGAGATCCTCACCTCTCATCCTTCTTCATGCCAATGATAAAAGCCCTATCTCTGTTAGCCTTTCTCCATTAGACCTGCCCTCCAGTCCAGGCAGCATTCTGGTAAATTTCCACTGCACCCTTTATAAATTTTCCATATCCTTCCTCTAATTGGGTGACCAGAATTGGAGAAAATAAGTCAAATGTGGTCTAATCAGGCTCTATAGAGCTGCAGCATAACCTCTTGGCTCTTAAAAACAATACCTCTGTTCATGAAAGCTAACACACCATTTTCCTTCTTAACAACCCAGTCAATCGAGGTCACAACTGTGAAGGACCTAACGATATGGAACCCAAGATCACTCAATTCCTCCACACTGCCAAGAATCCTGCCTATAACCCTGTATTCTGCATTCAAATTCACTTTTCCAATTTGAACTCCACACTTTTCCAATTTGAACTCCATCTGCCGCTTCTTAGCCCAGCTCGGCATCATTCAATATCTCATTGCAACTTACAACAGCCTCCCACGCTATGTACCACTCTATTGCTGATAACTCTTCGTTTTATCAGCAATTTTGCTAACCCACCTTTCCACTTCCTCATCCAAGTCATTTGTAAAAGTCACAATGAGCAGGGGTCCCAGAACTGATCCCTGCAGAACACCACTGGACCCTTTCAGTGATCTAGCTCCCCTAAATTTTTGTGTAAGAGAATTCCTGACATTCACGACCATCTGTTTGAACAAAACATTCTCTGCTTCTACACCATGACCTATTGATATGAACAAAAGAGGGAACACATGGGATCAGTTTGAGAGACTGGCCCTGAACTCAAAGCAGTATTAGACTGAGGATGACATCAAGGAGCCTGAGAAAAATCTCACTTAATGAGAATCGATTGTAAGCTCTCTACTGTTTGGAGTTATTCACAGCACAAGGGAAGATGGTTATCACCGCTGGATATCAATCATCTCAGCCATGATACCCATTTGTCGGAGATCTTCAGGGTAGCTCCTTCAGCCCAGGCATCTCCAGTCGGTCATTATAGAATACCTACAGTGTGGAAGGAGCCCATTCAGCCCATTGAGTCCAAACTGAGCAGACGTGGGGATAGTCACAGAAGTTTACATCATGTTCAGAACAAGTTGTCCCTTCTCAGCTCTTGAAGTAGTCAGTGTCCATGTGAAACTAGAACTGGGCACCATTCAAGATCATGCTTTTAAAGCCTGGGTAACATTCATGTAACAGCAATGGCAGACACTGCACATTTCTCAACTAAATGGAGGTGCTCATTCAGCACCACAATCTGAGTTCACAAGAACATGGGGCAGTCATATAGCCCATCAAACTATTGGACAGGATGTGTGCTAGCTCATTCAATCCCTCCTGCCTATCACACAGGAAGAGAAGGAATCTGTTCACTCATACACGTCACTTACACGGGATCAGAAAGAGATCCTATCACACCCGGAGTCACATACAAAGGAACAGGAAGACGTCATTCAGTTTCTCAAGTCACTAATACAGGAACAGGAAGATGCCAGAAATGCTCCAACATCACAAACAAATGGAGCAGTGACTGAACAGATGGACTGTTCCAACCTGGTCCACATGGCTAATTACTCATACGACCTATGTGCTATTTAACATGGTTTTCTGGCAGTAGGAATGGCGCCAACTTTAGTAACCATTCTCCAAGATGTCTTCCATGTTCAAGAAAGCAGACCCATGGTCTCTGTGGAGGTCAGAAGCTGGTGTAGAATCGTTAACTCTTTCAAAATGAAGGTATTGTGACTGCTGACAGGATTGTGTACAAAGTGACATTCAATACAGTGTCACACAGTAACTGCATTCAAGTGCCTAGAGTTCATTCAGAGCCTGTACCTTTCTGTCAATCGAAATGGGGACTCTGCAGAGGCATATAAATTTTTGGGAATCAAACATCCAATGAATAGTGTGGAAATCTGACCCTATTCAGCTGTTTGGTATGTAATAAGCATCCGTCTGTAACATCAAGTTTCAACTTCTTATCTCGCACAGCGCTACAAATTAAACACATGGATCCTGCACTCTCTCCTCATGGTACCATCATGCCAGGGTTTAGTCTGGTGAAACTCCTTTGCACTCCCTCTGTGACAAAGAGATCATTATTTATAAAACAGATCAAGTCTGTACACAATGCACCAAACACTCTCTCAACAAAACACTACCATTGGGAAAGATATACCAACTCTGTTGTTTCAATCATTTTGCATAAAGAGCCACATATCACTTACTTCCTGCAACGTTGGTGACTTATGACCAAGGTCATCCAGGTCCTTTTCAACAACAGCACTTCCCGATCTCTCACCATGGAAAAACAAACATAAATATGAATGAAGATGTTTGTTTACATCTGAATCATTTTTATACCTTGTGAACAGCTATTGCCAAAACACTGATCCAAATGATACCCAACAAACCTCCAGTCCAGAGGAAAATACTACTCCCTTCATTATCTCCAATATCCAATTTTTAATCCATATGGTATATATTTCACACCTACATACCCAAGGAATTTAACATTCCCCACTCAACTGTATTCAACTATGTCAAACGTCTGCTGAAATTTAGATACAATGGTGCTGACAGTTGAGCACCATTGACATTTCCCAATGGTGCTCAACTGTCGATGTCACAGCGGACAATGTCTACAAATTCCAGCAGGTTTATCAAAGATCATTTCCTTTTCCTGAATCTAGACCGACTCTTCCAAATCAGATCACTATTCTCCAAGTGTTAGTTGTCACATTCCTTATAAAAGGTTACAATATTTTTCTCAAGCTGACAACTACCTATTTAGTTTTCTGTTTGCCCTCTCCATCCTGTTTTAAATATTTCAGTTTACAATAGCTGCTTTCCAGTCTGCAGGATCCTTTCCAGAATCTAACCAGCTTTGCAAAATAATCAATAATTATTTCATTAGCTCTATCGCCACCTCCTCAATACTCTGGGATGCAGCTCAGCAGATTCAGTAACTCATGACACTTCAATTTAATTAGATTTTCAAAAAGCATACTCTTCATTAATTCTAATTTCCTGCAGTTTTTCATTTTCACTAATCTTCAGTTCCCTAATATTTCTGGAAATTAGTTTCTGTACCTTCCCCTGTGGAGATGGAACCAATGAATTCCTCTCAGCAGGCAGATGGCTTCTGTCAACTTGGGAATACATCAGAGGACTGCACTTCAGAGATGGTGGATGTATTACCCACTCCTGACTGGAAAGTTCCAGAATCAATCCAGTTCACTTCATGGTAAGAGTCAGTACAGTCCTGTGCCTGATGTGAGGCTACAGGTTATACTGAAGGAGAGGACACAGTTCAGTGACCACCTCATTTTTGAAACTAACTGGTTTGTCACTTTACACTTGGAATGGATCCAGCTTAGACAAATGTTCCTCGAAATCCCAGGGAGGAATGTGCAGCTCCCAGCCCCACCCTGTTTACACAGCTTCCCTTCTCTGTAGTCTCAGCTCCATTTGTTTACCGTGGACACAGATACACTGAAAATGCAGTGTCTGGAGTGGGGTCAAAAGGACCTCGGGCCGACCTGAATGAACGCAGCAACTGACAATAAAAACCTGAGAACACCATCCACAGAAACTCCACTGACATTCCAATGACAGCAGCAAGTCAGTTCCCCACACCCATGGCGCAACCATTCAGTGTTGAAAATGCCTCTGACTCCTCAGTTTCTCTTCCTAGCTGAGAAGGCTGTTGCATCTCTGCACAGTCCCACAGTAACAGTTCCACTTTCCAAAGAAGCAGTTGACAATATAACATTGTGTTTCTCGGTATCTCAGCAGTAGTATTGCCGATGGAGTTGATCACCACACTCAGAGAGACACGGGGAACATTACTCAATTCAAGCAGGGACATCCTGAAATGGATGTGATATTCAGGAATATGGGTAAAGGGGAAATGTTCGAGTAAGCTCCCGTCCTACATTCCTTCCAGTCCATCATCAGCAATCCTTTTGTTTGCTTTTCCTTTCTCTTCCTCTCCATCTCTCTCTCTCTCTCTCTCGCTCTCTCTCTCTCTTTCTCTCTCCCTCTTGCTGGACATTCCTCCACCCATTCAACACAAACCTCCCATTCATCCTTCCAACCAACCCTGATTTGAATAATATTCTTAATTAGTTGCATTTAGTTTTGATATGTTCAATGAACTCTAAACGTTATCTGTTTTTCTCCAGTCCGGCAGACTGTCATACCTGCTGAGAATCTCCAACACTTCTTCAGACTCTGGAGAATGTTATTTCACATCTCCAGCATCCACATTTCCTTGGTAATGTCACCTTTAATGTTGTTGATTCCCGGGATGCCAGCATCACTGGCAAGGGCAGCATTTGTTGGCCATCAGTATCTGCCCTTGACCACGCAGACATTTGTGAAGGCAATATGGAGCCAATTACATTGTTGTGGGTCTGAAATCACACTTAGTCCAAACAGGGCAAAACTTTTCAGTTTCTTTAACAAAGATCAGCATTAAAATAAGGGAAAAAATCCTGATGGTTTATGGTTGCCATGAGGGAAATTAGGTTTCATTCCAACTTTTGACATTCGAATTTAAGTTTCGACATCGGCTGTGGGAGGGTTTCAAACAATGGTTTTAGAGTCATAACCTATGCCTCTGAATTACATGAGGAATTTGTGACAGAATGTTCATATATTTGTTAAATATAATTAACTGGAATATCAATAACCTTCACCATCGCTGATAGAATTGACAGAGTTAGGCTTACCAGGAACACCAATAATAGCGAGGATGGGATAGTACCCAGCTTGAATAATCATGAGTACGGCTTCTATCCGCAACTGTAACCTTGCCCAATCCCGAGAAAGCCAGTAAAGACCCGCAGATAAACTCCTGTCTATTGTTGGGACATTCCAATCTAACGTTGTCAGATTAAAATCCATTGTTGGGATATTCCAGTCTAATGTTCTCAGACTCTGATCCATTGTTGGAACATTCTAATGTTTTCAGATTCTGATCTCTTCCACTCTCTCTAGCTGCTGATCCCAATCGTGTTGAGGATTACACTGCCCCAAATACTATGGCATAACAAATTGAAATAATCCCATAATTATGGACGAGGTAAAGCCTCTCGTGACCCAGTTAGATCCAGGAAGACTGATTACAATCACAGTCACTGAACAAACAGCTCCAGTTAACTCCTTTCACGATAACCCTGATATAACACAATAATACTTGGTGTGGGTGGGATGTTGACATCGCTGACTATTGGGTTAATGGCACATCTCCAGTTGTTAAAATAGAGGTGAGGGAGAGAGATGATGCTTTCCCTTCACAAGCTTGATGATTCTACTGTGTTTTGGCAATGTAGAAATTGCTAGAGTCCCGAGACCGTCTGTGTCTGATCACCAGGCCTGCTGCATCCTTTCGTTTGATTTATTTCTGTTTAATTTGACATTGAACATACCATAATTTAACTGCTTAGGTGGGGTTAGGCATTTTTGAGAGACTCCTACCGTGCCATAGACAGTGCAGATACATTCCATCCCTTGTGGTACTTGCAACCAAACAATGTTTGAATAAATTGTGCTTTGCTTAATTTGAATATCTCGAACAAGCAAATTGTATCTGAAACACAACACCTCACATTTAGCTTTAAAATATTAAAAAAACGTGTTCGGTCCAAGTCACGATCTCCATTTCCAATACAAGAGCGACAGATATTCACGTTTTACTTGGGTAATTACTTAATGGACAACATGTTGCAGAAGTATGGGGTTAAATAGCGGAATGGACCGAGCTGGAGGAGTGATAGTTATATCAGGAATTATATCGGACTCTCAATCCACCTCACAGATCATGCCCACACATGTATAAGCCCAGATGAGATATCTGTTCAACATTAAGCGTAAACCAGGCCAGTGTATTGCTTAACAATTCGTCCAGGATTGATCAATGTTCAGAGCTCACCAGTCCACTTCTTGTCCGTCCAACAGTGCATTGATATATAAACCTGCAGAGCACACAAGTGCATTGTTCCATAAACATGGACTAGGTTTCTTTCCAGCATGGGGAGCTCTGCAGTGAATAGCAATGAAGTTATCTGTTAATCTAGAGCAGTTACCTTTCCAGAATGTACAGCTGTCCACACCAACCACTGCATTGCTGAGTAACACTGTGTTAGATCATTGCTCTACGTGGGAAAACTTGCAGCCCATGTTGGAAGTGATAGGATGTGCAGCTCCCATCCATTTCCAGCTCCATATCTCCATTGTGCCAGGACAACGGTGTGCTATGGGCGTGAAACTCACTACCAGAAAGCGGCCATGAATCAACTGAAATGCCACCAAATGGGAGGAGCTTGGTAAAAGAACAGGGAGATTGAGAGATAATTTCAGAGAAGTATCTGATGGTAGGTTAAAAACGTGTAAAATGAAAACTACCGCATTGACTGACTATATACAAATTGTATATTTTTGACAAAACATAATGTATCTGCAAACACAAATCGGCAAATGCAAATTCAGACCAGATTTATGTGTGAGCGTGTGCATGTGTGTTTGCGTATACGTGGATATGTATGTTTGAGACCGAGGTGGAGTGTCTGCGTGAGGGGGAGAGAGACAGGGTGTGCCTGCGTGTAAGAGAGGGGAGTGTGTGAGTGTGTGTGTGTGTGTGTGTGTGTGTGTGTGTGTGTGTGTGTGTGTGTGTGTGTGTGTGTGTGTGTGTGTGTGTGTGTGTGTATTTGCATGTGAGAGAGGGGGAGTGTGTTTGTGTGCAGGGTGGTGAGGGAGAGACTGCATGGGTGTATTTAAGGGAGAGAGTGTGAGGATGCATGTATCCTTGTGATAACACAGACAGATTTGGCAGATTCACTTCCCCACACACACTCACACCATGGTTTCAGAGCTTCCCCTCTCTGCAGCCTCTGCTCCATTTGTTGTTCATGTTACAGACCCAGATGCTGTCACTACACTCCCGTTGCTCCATCCAGAGTTGGGTCACCACATCCTCAGGTCTCCCTGAACGTCTGAAGCAGCTCACAGCATAACCTCCAGCAAACCATCTGCAGCATCTCCAATAACGTTTCAGTAACAGGAGTCAGTCAGATGCCCTCAGCTACAAGTTAGACGCCTGGTCCTTTACAATAATACCCGAGGGGCCTCCTCATGTTACTGACCACAGGATCATCTGAGAGGGACAAACAGGCTTTCAGTGGACAGGCACAGACCAAGTGTCAAAGGCATGTCTCAAAGCTGCTAGACCCCACTACACAACATGGAACAACAGTCCCCCACATACCATTTCATTGTTTCTGAGCTTCACAATACCAATACTTGATACATTCGGGAGCCACAAAACAACACTAGGGGAAAGGTACAGGAAAACAAACAATGAATTAACTGATACCATGTTGTGAAAATATGGAAAAGGAGACAGGGGAGTGGGAGTGATTGGAAAAGTGAGGCAATGGTGGGTCCAATCACAAGAATGGAAACATTCATTACAGCCAGATTATTGTAAAATTATTGCCAGATCAGTTGAAATGGTGCGTTACATCAAATTCTGAATCTGCCTCACAGAACCATCCCAGACACCATTAACTGGGACAAGGTACCAGCCAGAATGGAGAGCTGTGCAGACCATACAAGTGGACTACACTATAAACTCGAATATCTGCCTGGCATGGGGAGGCTGGCAAATCTTTGCCAGTATATTGCTACTATACGTGCACTGCATAAAAGTCTTGCACGGGAAATTTTGCAACCCATGCAGTGAGTGACAAATGTATGGTTCTGTATCTCCACTGCACCAGTATAAGGCGAGAGATTTTGTGTGTGTGTGTGTGTGTGTGTGTGTGTGGGTGACAGTAAATATGACAATCGTTGTTTGAGAGAGGACAGACATGGAGGAAATCAGATTAAATGTGAACAACTGACAAAGGTTTGTGTAATTAACAGATAGAGACTGAGAACAGTATCATAGACAGAGGTGACAACGTGATTGTGAATATTAAAGGAAAGGCATTGCCAGAACCAAAAACAATATAAATCAATCCGTACAGGAATGCTGGGATTTGGGTCTGCGTTTAGATACAAGCCATGGAGTATCAGCCTCAGATTAGCTTTGGCAGGTTTGAAGCTGGGAGAGTCAGCAGCAGATTATTGGCTTCATTAAGACCGTATTTTATAGCTCAAAGTTAAAGTAGCAGATGGGATGAACCAGTGAAGTATATTCTGCAGGTGTTGGTAGTTAAAATTAGAAATGGTCAGGATATGGTGTCTGTAATCAGCTCATGGCTAAAAGGATCACCATAGATGTGGCTCATCTGTTCCAGCCTCAGTTATTGACCAGGGGTGAGATGGAGTCAGAGGAAGGAAATGGAATTTGTATCCAGAACAGAAGATAGTGTCCTCCAACCTTTCAATATTCAAATAGCAAGGGCAGTGATACAATGAATCCTGGTTCATAGCTGAAACAGAGTAGTTCACCCCACAAGGTGCAGGGTCAGAACTAAAGAAGGAGAGAAAGATTGAAAGAAGTTCACTGTTGTTGTTCCTGGTGGTTTGGAGAGTGAATGTTTACAGAGTAGAGTAATTGAAAAAGAAGAGTAATGTAGTCGCACATTGTTAATACAAATAATAAATGGAAAGTGAAACTTACCAGGGACACCAACAATAGCCAGGATAGGATAATAAAAATATAGAATAACGTAAAGTGCATATTTGATCCTCGGTGATAATGGCCACCAATAATATGTAGAAAGAATTGAAACATAACCGGATAAACTCCTGTCCATTGTTGGAACATTCCAGTTTATTGTTTTCAGATTTTGATCCATTGTTGGAACATTCCAGTTTAATGTTCTCAGATTCTGATCTCTCCTCCCCTTCTCTCTGGAGCTGCTGATCCCTGTTAGTGCTGTCCGTGTTGCTCCCATTCGTACCATGGGATGACATATTGAACAGAGCTCATTTATCATTAAAGATGGACACCCTCCACTGGGATAATTATAATTCACGGAGACTGACATTAATCACAATCACCAAACAAACACATTCAGTTAACCAATTTCATACATCATGTTACATATCACAATGAAAGAGAGAATCTACTCAGTTTGAATGCAATGGATAAGGTTTGCCGAGAGATCGATTATAAGTCTTTCAATCTTTTTAATCTTTCTTCCCTGTATGTGAGAGAATTGCCGGAGCACTGCTGGATTGTATATGTTTTGCCCTGTTTCTTTAGGGGACAGGGATAAAATAACATAGCAGCTGCAAAACATGTCTGGTGAGGAGGTTTCTAGATACTTTTCTGTAATGCTGCTTCCATATTGAAATGCAATGATATCAGGTCCTTGCATAACCTTGAGACATTCTTCAGAGCATTGACGCTGCTGCTCAGAAACATGGAAAAACAGGAGGCAGTCACTCAACTGCTCGAGACTGGGAAACAGGAACAGGAGGCAGTTATTCTACTGCTCGAGATTTGGACTCAGGAACATGAGGGAGTCATTCAACTGCTCGATACTGAGACACAGGAACAGGAGGCTGTCACTCAACTGCTCGAGATGAGGACACAGAAACATGACTGAAAATGTGCTGCTGGAAAAGTGCAACAGGTCAGGCAGCATCCAAGGAGCAGTATAGTCAACGTTTCGGGCATGAGCCCTTCTTCACGAACAACACAGAAACAGGAGGCAGTCATTCAACTGCTCGATACTGGGACACAGTAACAGGAGACAGTCATTCAACTGCTCGAGACTGGGACACAGGAACAGGAGGGAGTCATTCAATTGCTCGATACTGGGACACAGGGACAGGAGACAGTCACTCAATTGCTCGAGACTGGGACACAGGAACAGGAGGCAGTCACTCAACTGCTCGAGACTGGGACACAGGAACAGGAGGAAGTCACTCAACAGCTCTCGACTGGGACATAGGAACAGGAGGCAGTCGTTTAACTGCCCGAGACTGGGACACAGGAACAGGAGATAGTCACTCAACTGCTCGAGACTGGGACGGGGGAAATCAGGGGGCGAGTGAGGCCCCAGGATCACGTTACGCAGGAATACAAGGAGTTGACTCACGCCCCATCAGTATGGGTCACTGGGAGAGAAGGGGAATTGTCTTGTTACTGACAGAAATATCCGAATAAGTTACATGAGCGAGCCATTCAATCCTGCTCCAACATTCTTTTAGACCACGGCTGATCTGATTGTGATTTCCTCATTCCCCTCTCTGCAGCCTCTGCTCCATTCGTTGTTCATGTTGCAGACCCAGGTGCCCTAATCGCAGCCTCTATGACCCATCCAGAGTGGGTCAGCAAAGCGTCTGGTCTTCCTGAATGCCCCAGGGCAGCAGCTTAAAGCACAGCCTCCAGGAAACCATCCACAACATTTCCACAAATGTACCAAAACTAGAATTAAGTCAAATGACACTTAAATACAAATAGGAAGCCTGGTCAGAATCAGTAACAATTGAGGGGATTCCTCATGTTACTGAGCACACGATCAGAAGCGAGTGATTGACACAGGCCTTCAATGGATACGCACAGAGCAAGTTACAAAGATGTGCCTGAAAACTGCTGAAACCCCACTATCCAACATGGAGCACAGGGCAGGATACTGGGAAGTCAAAGAAAATGGAAGTTATGTATTTTGAACATTGTTTCTAAGCTTCTTAATGTTGGAAGCTGATGCTCTCGGGTGAGCAACATTCAAGGCAAGAGGAAGATATGGGACAGTTATTCAAATTAAAACTGGACAATTAAAATTGGATGTCAGGGTTTAAATACCAACAGTTTAAATAGCACTTAATGGGAGGGATTTGGGAAATAGACAGAGGGAGAGAGACTCTGATCCAGTGTTATGGGAGGATGTGTTCACAGGTTTCAGGATGCTGAAGTGAAGACATTACGATAGCATCTCACAACATTAACTGGTATTTCCGGGAATGAATAATTAATGGGATATTAGAGTGAGGTCAGAGAGAATCATAGAGTCATGGAGATATGCAGCACGGAAACAGACCCTTGAGTCTAACTTGTCAATGCCGATCAGATATCCCAAATTAAACAAGTCCTATTTGCTCAACATTTGGCCCATATCAATGTAAACCCTTCCTCTTCATGTACCCATTCAGATGTAATTTAAATGTTGTAAGTGTAACAGCCTCCACCACCTCCACTGGCAACTAATTCCACACATGCACCACCTCTGTTGGAAAAAGTTGCTCCTTAGGTCATTTGTAAATCTTACCCCTCTCACTGGAAATCCATGCCCTCTAGTTTTGGGGAAAAGACCTTGGCGATTCATCCTATACATGCCTCTCACGCTCCAGGATAAATCACCCCAACCTACTCACCCTCTCCCTATAGCTCAAATCCTGGCAAAATCCTTGTAAATCTTTTCTGACTCCCTTCAAGATTCACAATATCTTTCCGATAGGAGGGAAATGAGAATTGAATGCAGTACTGCAAATGTGGCCAAACTAGGTGCTGTACAGCAGCAACATGACCTCTCAACTCATACAGTCAAAGCACTGGTCAGTAAAGGTAAGCATACGAAATACCTTCTCCACTATCCTAACTACCTTCGATTCTACTTTCAATGAACAATGAACCTGGATTCCAAGGTCTCTTTGATCAGGAACACCCCTCAGGACCTTACCATTAAGTGCATATGTCCTTTCCTGATTTGCATTTCCAAAATGCATCACCTCACATTTACCTAGATTAAACACCATTTGCCACGCCTCAGCCCATCAGCCCATCTGATCAAGGTCCCATTTTACTCTGAAGAAAACCTTCTTTGCTATCCACTAAACCATCAATTTTGATGTTATCTGCAAACTTACCAACTATAGCTGCTAAGTTCGCATCCAAGTGATTTATATAAATCGTGAAATGTAGTAGATCCAGCACTGATCTTTGTAGAACACCTTGGTCACAGATCTCCGTTGGAAAAGCATCCTTTCACCACCACCCTCTGTCTCCTAACTTCGAGCCAATTTTGTATCCATATGGCTAGTTCTCCCTGTATTCCATGTGAACTAAACTTGTTAACCAGTCTGCCATGTGGAAAATTGTCAAATGTCTGACCGAAGTCCATATTGACAAGGTGCACATCTCAGCCTCAATGAATCCTCTTCGTCAATTCTTCAAAAAAAAAACTCAGTCAGTTTAGTGAGAGACGATTCCCCAAGCTTCAAGCCATGTTGCCTATCCCTTATCAGTCCTTACCATTCAAAATACATGCAAACCTTGTGCCTCATAATCCTCACCAACAATTTGCCCTCCACTGACAGTTTTTCCTTACCATCCTTCTTAAATGGTTTTAGTAATTGCACCAAGTTAGCAAATCTCATATTTTCTGGTCCCTCACCTGTGACAATTGACAATGCGAATATCTCAGCAAGGGGCCCAGCAATCAATTCTCTCGCTCCCAAAGAGTTCTAGGGTACACCTGATCCGGTCCTGGGGATTTTCCCACTTTTACAGGCTTTACGAAGTCTAGCATCTCCTCCTCTGTCATGCAGACACTTTTCACGATACCACTGTTATTTGCATATCCTTCTGCACAGTCAAAATGCTTGTTCAGTGTCGCCTCCATCTCCTGTGGTTTCGCACATTGGCAGTTTTGCTAATCTTAAAGTGGCCCAAAACTCTTCGGAGTTATTCTTTTCTCCTTAATGTATGGGTAGAGTACATTTGGATTCTCCTTAACCCTATTTGCCAAGACTATCTCATGTCCCCATCATGGCCTCCTTATTTCCCGCTTAAGTATACTCCGACTGGCTTTAGACTCACTGGACATTGACTTTAAATATGGAATTAAGAGGCTAATGATGATGATAAATACATTTTTGACTGATGTGCTTGAAGTAAGTAAACTGTCATCCTCACCTGTCCTTGGTTACATGTGACTCCAGACTGACAACAATGACTCTTAACTGCCCTCTAGGCAATTAGTGATCGGCAATAAATGCAGGCCCAACCAGCGATACCCTCATCCCGTGAATGAATCCTGAAAAAAATCCTTGATTCCTACTCTCTCTACCTGACATATGTTTCCCTCTTATCTGTGACCAGACCCTCAATTTCTCCAGTCCTCCAGCATTCCTTACACTTAGCAGCCTTACACTTCAACCTAACAGGGACATACTGTCTCTGGGCTCTTGACATCTCATTTTTGAAGGCTTTCCTCTTCTCTGTTGGCCCCTGATTTGTGAATATCTGTCCCAATCCAGTTTGGAAGTTCTTGCTGATATCATCAAAATTGACCTTCCTCCAATTTTGAACATAATCTTTTAGACCCGGTTCATTCTTTTCCATTCTATTTTAAAACTATTCGAATTATGATTATTTGTCCGAACGTGCTTCCCAACTGATACCTCAGTCACCTTACCTGCCTTATTTCCCAAGCGTAGTTCATGTTTAGCTCATTCTCTGTGATAGAGAGTATTGGATAAGCAAATTCAGCTTTGTTATCATGAGTGGGGTCAGCAGTGTATTCGACTCGTTGGATTGAATCTGACAAAAATTCATCTCCTAGCCATTTTCACTGAGTGTGACAGAGGGATCGACTGCACAAAGCCGAGCTAGTTTCCTGATGCTATCTTATCAAACTTTTCTCATTAACCCCTACCCCATGGTTTCCCTCTCATTCAATGCCAGCCAGATTCTCCCACCCATCATGTCTGGAGGTACTCACGATCGCCCAGATACCCCTGGATATTCCATGACCCCTGGCACTGGTGCCACCTTTAAAAGGCCAATGGTCACACGGTTGAGCTTTCACAGTTTGGAGCTGCCCTGCACAGTTTACCCTGAGCATGGCAATTAAGGGGCAATTACATCATGGTTTGTCGACAGGGGCACGGAGATCCTGGGGGATGGGCTAGTACAGAGCGGGACCATTCTCTTCCCAGAGGGGGCCACACCACCAGACCCACCGAGCATGGCCTGAGCTCCCCACCCAGCTCAGTGCGGTATCTGCGGTCTGAAGAAATGTCCAGCAACACAGGACAAACATCAATAACCTTCCCCGCTCTGTCAGGATAAGGGTCACCCTATTCTCTCTGCTCCCTCACACTCACTGTATATCTGTTGCAGCAGTGAACCAGAACAAGGCTCATGCTTCGCCACTCTCACTGCTGCATGCAGCACCTTCCCCCGCCTCTCTCTCTCTCTCTCTCTCATCTCCTCTCCATTATTCCTCCCCCGACACTAATAACACTGCATAGATACAACACTATAGACTGACTCCCTCCAGACACGTCACCATTTCTCCCCCCACCTACACCAGCACTAACAACAGCGCCACCCACTCCTACCCTCCCTCCCTCCCCTTCTCCCATTCCAGGAGAAACAGCCTGGAATAGGACACAATGGGCCTCGCCAGGTGATGGAGTGTCCGATATCCATTCACTGACCCCCTCCCTCCGCCATGTGAGGAGGACCATGGCATGAACCGGAGAGGACTGGGATGTCTCGTGTGGAAATTCTGAAACATCCACAACCCATCAACCGAGTAAGGAGCAATGTTCAGTGAAGGGAAATTCTCACTTTAACCCACTGGCAGCTCCGTTTCCCCCCGGCACAACTTAGAAGCCGTGGCCCTGATGCCATCTCCCTTTTGTGTTGAGCTGGTACAAATAGAATCCCCACGGTTTCTGTGGGCATGATGGTGGGCTCACATCACATCGTCACCACCACCTCCCAGGAAGCTAGCACGGAGACTCCTTCCTCCTGTAAACAGCTCAGATACTGACACTAATTTGTGAAATTTAACGCTACCCCCACTTGTCCTGATGTCTTTGATAATCTGTGCTCATATATCCAGCACCCTTTGCTTTTGCACCTCCTTTATAACAGTGCAGCCTGTTTAATGTTACCTTTCAATGTCCTTCCTACCAAAGAGCATCACCTCATACTGTTCTGCTTTGATCTGCATCTGCCACACACCTGAACCCGACACCAAAATATAACTTTCCTGTTGGAGTTCCACGCCGTCCTCAAAAAAACTTTACAATTCTTCCAGTTTTGATATCTGGAAAGACTAAAATTGTCCTACAATCATACTCCACAGAAATACTGACACACACCAGATAGAACGATTGAAGTGTTGACAAGGACACCGTGGAGTGAGAGAAATATCGACACTCTCCATGTCTGTGTTAGTGTCAATGAATAGTGAGTGCCTCTATGTGTGTGTATTCGTGTGTGTATCTGTGTGTGGCAGGTCTGGCAGTCTCTGTGGTGCTTAAAGTGATGTAATGTCCCCTGACACGAGTTCTGAGTAAGGGTCACTCGATCCAAAACGTCAATTTTCATTTCTGTCCAAAGATGCTTCCAGAGCTGCTGGGCTTTCTGTTGTTGTCAATCACTGTTGCAATCCCAACCCCAACCCCCACCTCCCATCTCCCACAACCCACCTCCCACGCCACTGTAATCGTGGTGGTAAAGTGTGCAAACCATCAGGAATTCAGTTTGGGAGGGAGAGAGAGGGCAGTAGTTCACAGCACAATCCAATCTAAATTCTGATTGCACCAAAAACACACACACACACACACACACACACACACACACACACACACACACACACACACACACACACACACACACAAGCACACACACCTGGAAACGGTTTGTCACTGGGTAGTATTTCCAACACACAGTGTACTCATTAAAGCAGATTTCCATTGCAATCATATCCAAGCAAATCCGAGTGAGCCACATTGCAAGGCGATGAGATTAATTTTAATGCACTTCCTGTAACTTGCAATTTTTAATGTCTTACTCTTACAAGTAACCTTATATGTGAGAAAGAATTGGAAAGATCTAAACCAGGCTAGCAGAGTGTGGGATTGGATCACTTTAAAGAAAAGAGGGAAAGGGAGAGGAAGGGAGAATGGTTTTGACCCCATTTCAGTGATTCACCCCAAAAACAAGAAGAGTTCCCATTGCACAGAGATGCCGAGACAGAGATCCACACACTAATGCAGGAACACATGTAACAAGCACAGAGAGATAGACATGCACACAGTGGTACATAGCGATATATGTAGACACATGGGAATAGACAACCACAAACAGAAACATGCAGATACATACCTGAACATGCAAACACACATAGACTCATCGAGTTAAACAGGATATTTGCAAACAGACCTATTGGCCCATACAGTCCATGCTGGCAATAATTCCAAACTAAACCAGTCTCATCTGCCTGCGCTTGGTCCAGATTTGTCCAAACATTCGCTTATTCCTGTACTTAATCAAATGCATTTTAAATGAAGTAACGTTACCCACAATCCATCACTTCCTCAGGAAGTTCACTCCCTACATGAACCACATGCTGTGTAAAAAAAAATCTCATGGGTCCTGATCAGGTGGACCCAATAATTCTATAGGAAGCTGTGGAAGTGATTGCAGGGCCCCTTGCTGAGATTTTTTTTATCATGAACACCTACAGGTGAAAAGCTGGAATTCATGAATTTGACTAAAGTTGTGCTATTAAACAAAACGGAAAGGAAGAGCTAGGGAACTATAGGTTGGTGAGCCTGATATCAGTGGTCGGCTCGTTGTTGGAGGGAATCATGAGGTAGAGGATTTATATGCATTTGGAAAGACACATTAGGTATAGGCAAATGTGTGGACTGTAAATGCTGGAGATGAGAGTCGAGATTAGAGTGGTGCTGGAAAAGCACAGCAGGTCAGGCAGCATCTGGGGAGCAGGAAAATAGACATTTTGGGCAAAAATGCTTTATCAGGATAGGCAAATTGGGTTGTGCCTGGAAAATCATGTCTCATAACTTGATTGTTTTTTTGTTGAGAAGTAACGGAGAGGATTGATGAAGGCTGAACCCTGGATGTGATCTATATAGACTTCAGTTAGGCATTCGACAAGGTTCTGTATGGGAGACTGGTTAGCAAGATTCGGTCACATGGAATACAGGAGGAATTAACCAGTTGGATACAGAACTGGCTTAAAAGTCGAGGACAGCGGGTTGTGGTGGAGAGTTGTTTTTCAGACTGGATGCCTGTGACCAGTGGAGTGCCACAAGGATCGGTGCTGGTTCTGTTACTTTTCATCATGTATATACATGATTTGGATATGAACATAGGAGGTATATTTCGTAAGTTTGCAGATGACACCAAAATTGGAGGTATAATAGCCAACAAATAAGGTTACCTTAGATTACGGCAGGATCTTGATCAGATTGGCCAATGGACCGAGGAGTGGCAGACAGCGTTTAACTTAGATAAATGTGAGATGCTGCATATGGGAAAGGCAAATGAGGTCAGGATTTAATTTACTTAATGGTAAAGTAATGGGGAGTGTTGCTGAACAGTGACCTCAGCGTACAAGTTTATAGTTCCTTGAAAGTGGATTTGCAGGTAGATATAATAGTGAAGAAAATATTTGGTATGTTATTGGTCAGTGCATTTTGTATATGAGTTATGAGACTGGATTACGTATGTGCAGTACATTGGTTAGACCACTTTTCGAATACTATATGCAATTCTGATTTCCCTGCTGTCAGAAGGATATTGTGAAACTTGAAAGGGTTCAGAAAGGGTTTAAAAGGATGTTGCCAGGATTGCAGGTTTTGAGCTACAGGGAGAGGCTGAATAGGCTGAGGCTGTTTTCCCTGGAGCATCAGAGGATGACGGCTGACGTTAGAGGTTATTAAAATCATGGGTGCAGTGGTTAGAGTGAATAGCCAAGGCCTTTTCCCAAGGGTAATGCAGTCGAAAACTAGATGGCAAATATTTAAGGTGGGATGGGAACGACATAAAAGGGATCCAGTGGGCAAAATCCTCATGTAAAGGGCCGTTGTGTGCAACGAGTACCAGAGGAAGGTGTGGAGGCTGGCACAGTTACAACATTTAAAAGGCATCTCGATGGGCAGATGATGGGAAGGTTTCAGATGGAAATGGGGAAAATGCTGGAAAATGGGAGGAGATTAATTTTGGCTATCTGGTCTGCATGGACGCGTTGGACCAAAGGGTCTATTTCCATGCTATACAGCTCTATGACGCTATGTCTTTTTAGAAACGTGCTCCTCTTATCTTAAAACAATCCCCTACTCGAGGGAAAAGACACCTACCATTCAACATTATCGATACCCCTCATGATATTATAAACCTCTATAAGGTTACCTCTCAGCCTCCTATGCTCAAGTCGATAATGTCCGAGTCTATCAAACCTGTCTGTATAACTCAAACACTCCATTCCCAGCAACATCCTGATAAATATCATCTGAACTCTCCCGATCTTGATAATATCCTTTATATAACAGGGCGACCTGTACACAGTCCTCCAGGACATGCCTCGCGAATGTCCTATGCAACCTGAGCATACCGTCCCAACTCCTGTGCTCAAAGGACTGTCCATTGCTATTTGTCACGTATATAAATGGTTTGGATATGAACATAGGAGATATAGTTAGTAAATTTGCAGGTGACACCAAAAGTGGAGGTGTAGTGGACAATGATGAAGGTTTTCTCAGAGAAAAATGGGATCTTGATCAGATGGGCCAATGGATTGAGGAGTGGCAGATGGAGATATATTTAGATGAATGAGAGGTGCTGCATTTTGGAAAAGCAAATCAGAGCAGGACACATACACTTCATGGTAAAGTCCCGGGGAATGTTGCTGAACAAAGAGACCTTGGAGTACAGGTTCATAGTTCCTTGAAAGTCGAGTCGCAGGTAGATAGGATATTGAAGGTGTTTGGCATGCTTTCCTTTATTGTACTGAGTACAAGATTTGGGAGATCATGTTGTGGCTGTAAAGGACATTGGTTAGGCCACTTTTGGATTATTGTGTGCAATTCTGGTCTCATTCGTATAGGAAAGATGTTGTGAAACTTGGAAGGGTTCAGAGAATATTTACAAGGATGCTGCCAGGGCTGGAGGATTTGAGCTTTAGGGAGAGCCTAAATAGGCTGGGGCTGTTTTCTCTTAATCATTGGAGGCTGAGGGGTGAATTACAGCCGTTCATAAAATCATGAGAGGCATGCATATGGTCAATAGGGAATGTATTTTCCCTGAGTTGGGCGAGTCCAAAACTAGACGACATCGGTTTAGGGTGAGAGGGGAAAGATTTAAAAGGAATCTCAGGGGCAATTCTTTTTGCACTGAGGGTGATGCGCGTATGGAATGAGTTGCCAGAGGAAGTAATGGAGGCTGGTCAAATTAAATTATCGTATTTTAAAGGCGTGCGGATGAGAATATGAATAGGAGGGCGTCAGAGGTATATGGGTAACGCGTTGGAAAATTTAACGAGATTAGGTTAAGATATCTGGTTGACATGGACGAGTTGGACCAGAGGGTCTGTTTCCACGCAGTCCCTCTCTATGACTCTATGTCTCTATTATGAAGGCCAGCAAGCGAAACACCTTCATAACCACCCTGTCTACACATGATGCAAACCTCAAAGAATTATGGCTGAAACCCTAGGTCGTTCTGTTCTACAACACTACCATTGGCTCAACTTTTCATTGTATATGAAAAGTACACTACCTTGCATTTATCAACATTAAACTCCATCTGCCATTCTTCAGCCCAGTGAGTGATAGTACTGGGGAAGAAAGGATGGAAAGTAATCAGCTGTCTTGTATCATTTAATGGTTTTAGGAAGTGAACAGTCACACATTAGAGGTGGGAAACAGTGATCGGTGTTTGAGGTCAGAAAGTATGCGCTCTCTTTGTCTCTGATGGTCAGTATTGATATCTATTCGAGATCCTTCATAGTGCAGTGTGTGCCTGCAGGATTTCTTTCCCTCATATTGCCGACTACAGACAATAGCCATTTAATCAGGAAATAATAGTCAAGTATTTAAAGATGTTCATAGTTTATCTCGAAGGCAGAGCACATAAACTCGACATCCTACAATTGAGGCAAGTAACTTGCATTTTTTAAACAACCTTATTAGTCTAACTGTGTTATTCATTAAAGTGAACCAGATTTTGATGAATCCATACGAACTGAAAGCTGTCACTTAAAATTAAAACTTTGGGCCTGGTTTAGGATTTGTGTAGTCGGTAGTGTCCCTACCTCTGATGCAGAGCCCTGGATTCTATTTCAATTCCTGAACTTGTCTGAACGTGTCCCTGGCTCGAGACCAGACAGTCTGGATTCAGGTGCAGAGGCGTGTCACAGCATGTCAGAACAGGCTGATGAACAAACACACAGGAGAATAATGTGGGAAGTTAAGGGACTGTTGTAGAGTGGTGGTAGGGTCCCTAACTCTGGCTGCAAAGCTTTAGCTTCAAATCCTACTAGAGATGTTTTATAATATGTTTGAACACGTTGACTAAAATGAGTTTAGAATTGTGATTTGATCGAGATGGACGAGGTTTCAGTATTGATTCCAGAATTTAAGTCCCGGATGACTGAATGCACAGGCCCTGGGTTGGAGTCACATTTGGACCTTCTAGAAGTTTATAAATTCATGTAGGGCATGGATAGGGTGAGTAGTCAAAATCTTTTCCCCACGTTTGGAAGTCCAAAATTAGAAGGCACAGATTTAATGTGAGAGGGGAAAGATTTTAAAGGGAGCTCAAGGGCAACTTTTTCACTCAGAAATTGGAGTGTGTGTATGATGTACTGCCGGAGGAAGTGGTGGAGGTTGGTATAATTACAACATTTAAACAGCACCCAGATGGGTATATTAATAGGAATGATTTAGAAGGATATGGGCAAATTGCTTGTAAATAGATCTGATTCCCTACAGTGTAGAAACAGGCCCTTTTGCCCAACAAGTCCACACCAACGCTCTGGAGAGTTACTCACCCAGAACCATCTACCCACATTTACCCCTGACTAATGCTACTATCACTATGTGCAACTTAGCGTAGCCAATTCACCCAATCTGCATATCTTTTGACTGTGGGAGGAAACCAACGCAGACACTGGGAGAATGTGCAGACTCCACACAGTCAGTCACCTTGTAGTATGAGGCAGCAGTGCTAAGCACTGAGCCATTGCTCCGATCCAAATAGGGCACAATTAGTTTAGGAAATCAGGTTGCATGGACGGGTTGGTCAAAAGTGTTTGCTTCCGCGCTGTACTACTCTAAGATTCGTTAAGCCATTTCATCAAGGTCCCTGTGTCATCTTCACTGTCCACTATATAGCCAATCTTGGTTTCATCCACGATCTTTCTAACCACGCCTTCCATAATTCTCATCTGAATCATTTGTATAAATGACAAACAAAAATGGATTGAGCACAAGTCCCTGTGGAACACCACTGTGCAGTGTCACAAAGCTGGTCCCTTTTCTCAAAGATACTGTGACCTTGATTTTTTTTAAGAGGGGTCGTAAGTAGCTCCCACCTCCAAGCTGACTGGTTTGGTCCAGGGATTAAACGGTTTTGTGATTAAAGGTATAATGAAAGGGGAGTGGTGAGCTCTGTCGGTGAGCTGTTCAGTACCAGTTTGGAGTTCAGCTGTGTGGTCAGGCTCTCTCTCTCTCTCCCTGCTTCTGCCCTTCTAACTTCAACCAGTGAGCATATGTTCCATTTTTTACAGTTTTTAAGGGGGGGGGGAGGTGTTGCTTATTGGGACTGTTGTGTACATTCAGAACACCTAATTAAGTCTACTTCTGTAGGGGTTCTTTATTCTGTTCTTTGTGTTTCATTGTGTAATTTTGTAAATTAGCTTTTTGTCTATTTTCAAAACCTGATAGTCAACATAGCTAGGTTACTCTGGGTAATTTTCACTGTGCACTTACTGAAACAAATTGCAAAGTTATGGTCTCCGCTGCCGACTTAAGAATGTTTTGACTGAGCTGACCTAGTCCATAGCAGCAGGCCTCCAGTCTGAGAAACAACCATCCTCAACAATGCTGTCTCCTGCTATTAGGCAAACACACACACACGTACATTACCCACACGCGCACACACACACACAGACACACACATAGAGACACACACAGGTAGACAGACACACACTCAGACACATGCACAGAGACACACATACGCGCACAGACACACATACAAAGATGCACACACACACAAAGTCACACAGCCACATGCACACGCACAGACACGCACAGAGACAACACATGCCCACAGGCACATACGGACACACAAAGAGAGACACACACGGGCATATATACACACACATAGACACATTAACGACTATAGGATATAACGAGATAAGTTATGCTTAAAGATGGGATCAAAGCTTGTTGTGAAAAGGCAGAAGAATGGGCTTGAAAAACATGACAGCCATAATCAATCGCTCAGTAGACTGGATGGGCTAAATTGCCTTTTTTCTGTTCTAATGTTTTACAGTGTATGGTACATGCATTTGTCTGTGTTTGTGCGTATATTGTATGTGCATGTTCTGTGTGTATGTATCCGTGCTTATGTGTCTGTGTTTTTGTGTGTTTGAGTGTGTCTGTGTGTACATGTCTATGTGCGTGTTTGAGTGTGTCTGTGTGTGCATGTCTATGCATGTATTTCAGTATGGCTGTGTGTGTGTCTGTGTGTGTGTGTGTGTGTGTGTGTGTGTGTGTCTGTGTATGTTTGTGCTCCTCAGTATTTTTAGAAATGGAAATATTAATGTACATTTTTGTAATTTCTATTCTGTTTGACATTCACCTTTCCATCATAGTTTGAGGAACTTTGCTTTATCATGAATTTGTTATTTTAACAAATGAAGGAAATCAACCTGACCTCTTCCGAGGCTGACCCTGACCCAGTATGAGACCTAGATCATTGACCATATCCTTAGCCTGGTTGCACCGATAATTTGCTGTGACCAATGGAGGAGAGCTGTAGAAAAGAAAACCGTTACACAACAACCCAAGGAACTCTGGAGCAGTGAGCCTGACATCAGTGGTTGGTGAGTTGTTGGAGGGGATTCTGAGGGATAGCCAACTGCATGCATTTTCAAAGGCAAGGATTGATTGGTGATAGTCACCATGGCTTTTTGCATGAAAAATCGTCTCGCACTAATTTGACTGAGTTCGTTAAAGAGGTGACAGAGCAGATTAATGAAGCCAGTGTTGTAGGTGGTTTCCATACAGACTAGGACAAATTGTTCAACAAGATTCTGCATATTAGGCAAGTTAGTAAGGTTCGGTCACATGGGAACCAGCGCACCCAAGCCAATTTAATACAAAATTAGATTGTAGGGAGGAGACAGAGGTTGGTAGAGGATTGCTTTTCAGAGTGGAGGCCTGTTTTAAGGTACGACGGGAAATATTTTAGATGGAACTTAGACACAATGTTTTCATACAGAGGGAGGTGTTCATATGGAATTATCTGTCGAGGAAGTGGTGGAGTCTGGCATCTGGATGGGTATCTGAATAAGGAGGTTTAGAGGAATATGAGCAAAATGCTGTCAAATCAGACTCGATCATAATGGGAAGTCTGGTCAGCACTTAGACATTTGCATGCTATCTGACTATACGAGGGATGTGCATAAATTCTAAACAGGCATTTCAAGTGGAAGTTCTCTTCCCCAAATGTTTGAGATGTCTATTTGTTTACATTTATTGAATGTTGAGTTAGGTAAATATTGGACAGAGAAGTGCGTCATCGATAATGGCACACAGAGAGGAAAGTGAAGCTTGAGACCACAACCTGATCAGCCACAATCTTCATCCCTGGTAGAGAATGCTCAAAGTTTCTAATGACCCACACCTGCTCCTCAGTTCCATGATTCTGTGTTCCATTCAGCCCATCAAACCTGCTAGGCAGGAGCATTTAGAGGCTGCTTACTCCTATCACCTGGTGCACAGACACAGAGGAGACCATTCAGCCCCTCAAAACTGTCAAACACAGTTTGGGCTAGTTTGGAAAGTGTAATTAGAAAACCCAGGTTGGGGTGTGAAAGAGGCTCCTCATCACTCCGCACTGAGAACATAGAACCTTAAAAAGCCTTAAAAAGTGTGAAGCAATTTATTTGGAAGATTGCATTTGCTTAAAGAATACAGGGCTAAAGGCAGAATTCTTGGCAGTATGGAGTGACAGAGGGATCTTGGGGTCATTTTTCAAACATAGAACATAGAAAAATACAGTGCAGAATAGGCCCTTTGGCCCTCGATGTTGCGCCAATCCAAGCCCACCTTCCAAGCCCACGATCCAAGCTTCCCCTTTCTGCAATTTGTGCTTCATTTATTGGTCAAATTGTAGACCCAGTTTCACTGTGAGTACAGCCCCATTCCTCACCCATAGATGGTCCAGAAAATCAGGCAATATTCAATAACAGAGTTTCAAGGAAAATAATACCCTCTACTTTCAAATAGCAGAACGTGAGAACATCACAAACAGGAGTATGTCATTCATCCACACCATCCGCACACACCGACAACCCCCACCACCCCACACCCGCAAGCCTGTCTTGCCCCACAATAATATCATAAGGTCTAATATCCTCTTTCATGTCCAATTCTTCACAGCCATCAACTCTCTGACTGGTTATAAAGCACTCCATGCCCTCACAGCGCGACCTGTTGATATAAGCAAAAAATGTGAACACAAGGGCCCAGGGAAGAGTGTCTGGCCCTGACATCAAGGCAGCGTTTAATTGCGGTCGGTCTCAAGGAGCCTGAGCAGGATTGCACTTAATGGCAATGAGTTGTAAACGCCCCTGGTTAGAGTGATTTAAAGCATAAAGCACAATGATTGTGCTTTGTGTACATAAATCCATGCAGTCCTGGTCATGTCTGCAAAAGATCCTCAAGGACGCTTCCTCAGCACAAATAGCTTCAGCTGTTTCTCAAATGTCTTGTCCACAGCATTAGATTACAAAGTGTGTGTGTGTGTGTGTGTGTGTGTGTGTGTGTTGTGTGTGTGTGTGTGTGTGTGTGTGTGTGTGTGTGTGTGTGTGTGGTGTGTGTGTGTGTGTGTGTTGGGGGTAGGGTGTGGGATGGTTACAGAAAATCATGCAATATTCAGAAAACAAGACGCCTTCAGCTCCTGAACCAGTCTGTCTCCATGTGCAGCAAGACCTGGACAACATTCAGGTTTGTTCTGTTGAAGTGTTGGTAACATTCATGTAACAGTACTGCTGGACACATGGAACAGAATGCTGGCCTTGTTAATGAAATGCACCTCACAAGAACAACTGACAGGAATCTGAAGTATTAAAGTTAACCATTCGACCCAATCTGATTTCTAAAGCAGTTTCAAGCGAGACTCTCCCTTTGTCCTATGCTCCGAACCTCTTGACAACATCATGAACCTTTCCTGAGTGCTTTTCCAGTGCTGTTTAAAAGTCACATATGGAAAACTGTGTACAATAATCTGAAAGGAAAAGTCGTCATGCTCATGAGAACCCTGTCATATTTTTTCGGTATCTAAAGACAAAAGAAATGTAGAAGCTAGCATCAAGAGTAAGGAATCAAAACAGCTCCATCATGTGATAAGATCGTGGATGATCTGATTGTGCCTCAATCACACATTCCTTCTTTGCCCTGACAATGTTGGTGCATCACTCTTAGTCAAAAATCTGCCTGCCTCTGTTTGAAGAATATTTAATGTCTTATTCCCCAATGCTATCTGGGAAGATAATTGTACAAAGACACAACACTCTGAGAGGATGACACCAAATCGCCATCTTCTTAAAAGAGTCATTTTTCAGTTTTATAGGCCGTCCACTCATGGTAATCTCTCACAGAAGCTGAAATATTGTTTTAGAATTCAACTTGAAAAGACTACTTGGAATATTCTGAGGGTAAACAAGATCACATGTTGTTCACCTAAAGCCAAGCTGATCCAGAGCCAGTCATTTCAAGATTTCCTCTTGCAATAAATGCTCCTCACAAGAGTCAACTGCGTGTATCTTCTCTGGACAGCATTTCATATATTTCATATCACTGAGGCCATCGCTCTCTCGATATGTTTACACCGCTACATTGTAAATCTGTAGAAAATCGACCCTACTTTTAAATGTATTCTGTTTCAGAAAGTTTCAACATTTGTTTCAGCTCCCTAAAAATTTGATGTGCACGTAAAGTTTTTATTTTGTAATCCAGGTGCCTGTTTCCTCCATGTCTCAAGCCAATCTCTCTACTGAAATAATACACTACGCTTCCATTCAACTCACCAATATCTTTTAGCGCTGATGGATTTTTTCTACTATGTTCCATACACCAGTATTTGACTGTTCACTTGACCCACCTTAATCTCCTATAGACTCATATCTTCATATCTTCCTTCTCGAACAGTTTCAAGTTTGGATTCTTCCGTAATACAGACAGAATATTTGGCCAAAGAAATTCACTGTGGCCATATTGCAAAGTAATTGACAATGAAATATTATTACACCATGTCTAAACTATAAATTTGAGACAATGCTAAAGTGTTTTGCAGTCGCATCACTCAGTTCAATTACTTAAAATAGAGTCAGATGGTGGGGAATGTGTGTGGGTAGAATTGAGGAACCGTAAAATTGAAAACCCGTAGTTGGAGTTATATACAGGTCTACAAATCGTGATCAGAAGCTGGGGCACATGATAGACGAGGAGATAGAAACAATATGTAGGAAAGGCAAAGTTACAGTGACTGCAGGGATTTCAATCGGCAGATGGACTGGGAAAATCAGTTGTAGTGGTTTGCAAGGAAAAGAATTTGTGGAATGTCTACGAGATGGCTTTTTGGAGCAGCTTATGGCGAAGGCAATGAGGGAACTGGCAATACTAGATTTAGAGCTGTGCAGTGAAGTAGACTTGATAAGGAAGCTTAAGGTGCAGGAACCTTCGGAGGCAGTAATCATAATATGATTGAACATACTCTTCAATTTGAGAGGGAGAAAGTAGAATCGGACTTAATATTCCAGCTGAATAAAGGCACCTTCAAAGACACAAGGGAGGAGCCGGGTAGAATTGATGGGCAGAGGAGCCGAGCAGGAATGACAGTGGAACAATAATGGCGGGAGTTTCTTGGAGCAATTTAGGAGTCACAGCAGAGATTTATCCCGAGGTAAAAGATGCATTGTACAGCAAGGATGAGGCAACCATGGATGACTGGGACGGTAATGGCTAGGGTAAAAGAAAAATAGAAAGCAGATAACATAGCAAAAGGCAGTGGGAAACCAGAAGATTTGGAACCTTTCAGAGAAGAACAGATGGCAACAAAATAAGAAATAAGGACGGACAAGATTAAATATGAGGTTAAGCTATCCAGCGATATAAAGGTCAACTGTAAGAGTTTCTTTCGATATATAAAGGGCAAAAGAGAAGCAGAAGTGGATATTTGGGCACTGGAAAATGACGCTGGAGAGAGAGTCCTGTGGAACAAATAATAGATGAGAAACTGAATAACGATTAAAAGAGTTGGCAAAGAAGTGGTAGATGGAGTACAACTTGGGAAAGTGCGAGGTGATGCACATTTGTAGGAACAAGACAGGCATGGACTCCTTCATAAGTGGAGAGAAAAATCAGAAGCCTGAAGTGCAAAGAGAGTTGCGAGTTCCAGACCAGGATTGTCTTTAGATAAACTTGCAGGTTGAGTCAGCAATTAGGAAGGTGTTGTATCTGGCACACAGTGTGTTTGAAATCTTATATTCAGCAAAAGAACTGAGTTAACTCTTTCAAACAATATTTGATTATTGAACACATTTAATATTATAACAATAAAATGTATTATAATACAATGATAAACGCTACAAATGATCCTATGCTTGAACTTAACTTTGGATGATCACAAACCACCCCACTAGAAGTTGACCGGGCTCGACTTGGTGATGTCTTCTTGTTCTTCTGATGGTCTTGGAGGTGTGTTCTCTTTCCGTGGTTATTCTCGAGTTACTGCACTGTGTGGGGTTTTGTGGTGATTTTATCCTTCGAAGTCTTCACTTTTGGGAAGGTAAGGAGGATCTGTCAATGGAATGATCAGGTTCATTTACCCTGATCAATCAGACTCAACCATTGTTTGGCTCAAGGGCAATATTCCCTTGAAGGGCAATGTCACATTCAGGTCCAACTTCAGGTGAGTATTACAGGGTCTGGAGCTGTCAGGCTTGTTGGCAAACCATCTGTGTGTAACTGCAGCCTGTCTAGATTCTGCAGCATGTGGATTACCATAGAGACTTTAGTCAAAGGTGGGATCCATTTCCCAGTATGTATTAATCATTGTTCATTTTTGTAACTCCATGGTTAATCTATTATTGCCCATCGTAAGATTATTCTTTCAGGTGGTCCGCCCGGTCAGAAAGGCAAATACAGTGATGGCATTTATTTTGAGAGGACTTGAATATTAAAGCAGGGTTGGATTTCTGAGGCTCGATAAGACTCTGGTCAGACCACATTGGAGTATTGTGTACCGTTTTGTGCCCATAACTAAGGAAGGTTGTACCGTCCCTGGAGTGTGTTCAGAGGAGATTCACAAAAATGGTCCTAGGAATGAAAAGCTTAACATATGAGGTCTCTAGGTCTATACTCGCTGGAGTTTATAAGGATGAAGGGGGATCTAATTGAAGCATACAGAATACTGGTTGCCTGGTCAGAGTGGATGTTGGGAAGGTGCTTCAACTTTTAGGAGAGAAAGGACCCAAGGACATAGCCTGAGAGTCAAGAGAAGATCTTTTATAACGGAGATAAGGAGAAATGCCTTCTGTCTGAGAGTGGCGAATCTATGGTAGAATGGCAGTTTCCTTCCCTAAAGGACATTAGTGAACCAGGTGAGTTTTTCTTGCCAATCGATTCATAACCACCATCCGTCCCTTAATTCCAGATCTGAAGTCACACTCCGCCATTTGCTGTGGCAGGGTTGAACCCAGAACACCAGAAAATTATCTGGGTTTATCATATAAGAATACAGTTATAACACCACGAGGCCACTGGCTAGCCCAATCCTCCACAGTGTGACTAACTTGTGCAGTATGATTTGCTTTCATGTTATCTTTGACTTCCTTATCAAGATATGAATGACTTTTCCCCGTTATGCAATTCCTCTTCGG
This sequence comes from Hemiscyllium ocellatum, assembly GCF_020745735.1. Lineage (NCBI taxonomy): Eukaryota > Metazoa > Chordata > Chondrichthyes > Orectolobiformes > Hemiscylliidae > Hemiscyllium > Hemiscyllium ocellatum. The sequence continues at coordinate 2,841,134 of NW_026869338.1, forward strand.
TCTTTAGTATCTCCCTAATTATTTGCCAAATTTGTTCAGCTGTCCCGTCTTTGACTGTTCTTTTCTCCCCCCAGTCCACACAGGTCAAATACTTCTTTAGGCCAGTATAATTATTATTGCCTAACCCTAACACTCTCTTTTATGACTCAGTCTTCACTCTTTCAATCTGAACGTGAAACTCCAGCATGTTGTGGTTACTCTTTCCAAGGCAAAGCTCATCCACCAATCCTTCCCTGTTACATAATATCAAATCTAAATTAGCCTATTCTCTGGTTGGTTCCATGACATCCTGCTCTCAGAAATAGTCTCTCATACCGTCCATGAATCTTTATTCGAAGATATCTTTGTCGAAATGATTAACCGAGTCAATTTGCATGTTCAAACCACCCATAGTTACTGTTGTGCCCTTGTTACAAACCCTCACTCTTTTCTACCTCAGAAGTACTTTGGGGGGACAGTGGCTGAAAATTCCTCTTCCCAAGAGGTTTCTTCTCTTGCTTTTATTTGCACTGAGACAGATTTCAAATATGTTTTGGCGCAAAACACTTTGAAAAGGTCTGAGTTCCCACTCGCACGAACAAGTGTGTATTTTCTTTTCACTAACCACATTTCACAGTAAATATCGACGATTTAAGAGGGCTAAAAGTGGTCATGAGATTTCTTTAGCAAACAGGGTTGAGGGAAATACCATAAACTTTGTTTTCACCTATAAGGAGCAAAAGGGTAACAATATGAATGTTTGACCCACACAAGGAAAAAGGAAGAAAGTTATGCATGGAGTCAGAGAAAATGGGTGTGATTCTTAACGAGTACTTTGCATCTATATTCACCAAGGAGAGGGACATGATGGATTTTCAGGTTAAGGATAGTCTTTGAGGACTCTGGGTCAAGTCGACATAAAGACGGAGGAGGTTTTGGATATTCTAAAAGGTATTAATGTAGACAAGCCCCTAGGTCTGGGTGGGGTCTACCACATGTTACTCAGGGAATTGAGAGAGGAAATAATTGGGATTTTTAACATATATCTTTGCAGGATCCTTGAATATTGGTGAGGTCCTGGAGGACTGGAGAATTGCTAATGTTGTCCCCTTGTTTAAGAAGGGTAGCGGAGTTAATCCAGGTAATTATAGATGAGCGAGCTTGACATCAGTGGTAGGGAAGCTGCTGGAGAAGATACTGAGGGACTTGAGTAGGGTGGTTTGTTAGGGTCTGCACAGTAGGCTGATGAAGTAGGTGAAGTAGCATGGGTTTCAGGGTGTTCTATCTAGATGGATAGAGAAATGGCTGGGCAACATGAGACGGAAAGTAGTAGCTTAAGGGGATTTCTCAAAATGGTGACCTATGACCAGTGTTGTGCAACAGCAATCTGTGCTGGTACCACTGTTGTTTGTGATATATATCAATGATTTGGAAGAAGGTATCGGTCGCCTGATCAGCAAGGTTGCAGATGACACCAAGACTGTTGGGAGTAGCAGATAATGTAGGGGTCTGTCAGAGAATACAGCAGAATATAGATAGATTGGGGAGATGGGCACAGAAATGGCAGACGGAGTTCAATTTGTGCAACTGAGAGGTCATGCATTTTGAAAGATCCAGTTCAAGCGTGAACTATACAGTAAACAGAAAAGTCCTGGGGAAAATTGGCTTACAGCGAGATCTGGGTGTTCAGGTCCATTGTTTCCTGAAGATGCCAACACACGTGAGTAAAGTTTTCAAGGCGGCATATGGCCAGCTTTCCTTCATTGGATCAGGTGTTGAGTACAAGCGCTGGCAGGTCATGTTACAGTTACATGCGACTTTGGTTTGGCCGCATTTGGAATACTGTATATAGTTCTGATCACCACATTAACAAAAGGATGTGCATGCTTTGAACAGAGTGCAGAGTAGGTTCACCAGGAGGTTGCCTAGGATGGAGGGTGCTGGTTATGGAAAGAGGTTGGGTAGATTAGGATTATTTTAATTATAAAGACAAAGGTTGAGGGGGACCTAATTGAGGTCTACAAAGTCAAGAGAGATAGAGACAGGGTGGATACCAAGTTTTCCTGCCAGATTGTGAACTTATGACCCCTAGTGATTGAGTTCCAAACTGAGAGGGGAAACATTTAGGGTCTGAGGGATATATGTGGGAAGTTCTTTACACATAGGGTGGTGGCAGCCTGGAATATGTTGCCAGCGGAGGTGGTAGGGGCAGGAACGATAGGGTCATCTAAGATGGATCTGCCAGATCCATGAATAGGCAGGGAGCAGAGGGATACAGGCCCTTAGAAAATAGGTGGCAGGTTTAGAAAATAGGGGATCTGGATCAGCGCAGGCTTGGAGGTCCGAAGGGTCTGTTCCTGTGTTGGAATGTTCTTTGTTCGTCATCATTCATTCTAAAAATTACAAGTTTTCAAATAATTGTATGCTACAATTGTATAATATAAAACAATTTTTTTATTTGACAGTGCATGTCAAATTATTGTCATTGCTAAATTAGAGTCACAGAGTCATAGGGATGTACCGCATGAAAACAGACCCTTCCATCCAACTTGTCCATGCCGACCAGCTATCCCAACTCAATCTAGTCCCACCTGCCAGCACTCAGCCCATATCCCTCTAAACTCTTTCTATTCATATACCCATCCAGACGCCATCTAAATGTTGCAATTGTACCAACCTTCACCACTTCCTCTTGCAGTTCATTCCATAATCGTACCAACCTGTGTGTGAAAAAGTTGCCCCTTATGTTACTTTTATATTTTTCCTTCCCAACCTAAACCTATGCCCTCTCGTTCTGGACTCCCCCACACCAGGGAAAATATCTTATCTATTTCCCCATTTATTCCCCTCATGATTTTATAAACCTCTGTTCGGTCACCCCCTCAGCAGCCGACGTTCCAGGGAAAAGATCCCTAACCTATTCACCCTCCACCTATAGCTCAAACACTCCAACCTTGTCAACATCCTTGTAAATCTTATCAGAACCCTTCCAAGTTTCACAACATCCTACCGATAGGAAGGAGACCAGAATTGCACACAATATTCCAAAAGTGGCCTAACCAACTTTCTGTACAGCCGCAACACGACCTTCCAACCACTGTACTCAATGCTATTATCAATTAAGGAAACCATACCAAATGCCTTCTTCGCTGTCTTATCTGTTTGTGACTCGACTTTCAAGGAACAAGGAACCTGCACTCCAAGTTCTCTTTGTTCAGCAACACTCCCTTGGACCTCACAATTAAGACTTGCTTTCCCAAAATGCAGCATCTTGCGTTTAACTAAATTAAACTCTATCTAACACTCCTCAGCCCATTGGCCCACCTGATCAAAATCCAGTTGTAATCTGAAGTAACCTTCTTCGCTGTCCACTACACCTTCAATTTGGGTGTCATCAGCACATTTACTGACAATACCTCTTATACTCACGTGCAAATCATTTATATGAATGACTAAAAGTAGTGGACCCACCATCGATCCTTGTGACAGTGCACTGGTCACATGCCACCAATCTAAAAAACAACTCTCCACCACCACCCTCTGTCTGCTACTTTTAGCCTGTTCTGTATCCAAATGACTAGTTCTCCCTGTACTCCATGAGATCTAACCTTGCTAACCAGTGTCCCATGGGGAACCTTATCGAAAGCCTTACTGAAGTCCATATAGATCACATCCACTGCTCTGCCCTCATCAATCCACTTTGTTTCTTCTGCAAAAAACTCAAACAGGTTTGTGAGACATGATTTCCCATGCACAAAGCCATTTTGACTCTCCCTGATCAGTCCTTGCCTTTCCAAATACATGTACATTCTGTCCCTCAGGATTCCCTCCAACAACTTGCCCACCACTGATGTCAGGCTCACTGGTCTATAGTTACTTGGCTGGTTCTTACCACCCACGGCACGGTGGCACAGTGGTTAGCACTGCTGCCTCACAGCACCTGAGACCCGGGTGCAATTCCCGACTCAGGCGACTGACTGTGTGGAGTTTGCACGTTCTCCCCGTGTCTGCGTGGGTTTCCTCCGGTGCTCCGGTTTCCTCCCACAATCCAAAGATGTGCAGGTCAGGGTGAATTGGCCGTGCTAAATTGCCCGTAGTGTTAGGTAAGGGGTAAATGTAGTGTTAGGTAAGGGGTAAATGTAGGGGTATGGGTGGGTTGCGCTTCGGCGGGTCGGTGTGGACTTGTTGGGCCGAAGGGCCTGTTTCCACACTGTAAGTAATCTAATCTAATCTTTCTTAAACAGTGGCACCACTTTCCCAAACCTCCAGTCTTCTTGGACATCGCCTGTGACTATCAATGTTACAAGTATCTCAGTAAGAGGCTCACCAGTCACTTCCCTAGCTTCTCACAGAATTGTCGGGTAAATCCGATCGATCAGGTCCTGGGGATTTATCCACTTTTATGCATTTCAAGACATCTGCACTTCTCCCTCTGTAATAAGGACATTTTTTCAAGATGTCACCATCTATTTCTCTGTATTTCGACATCTCCCACATCTTTCTCCTGAGTAAACACTGATACAAAATATTCGTTTAGTATCACCCCAATCTCCTGCGGCTCCACACAAAGGCACATTGTGATCTTTGAGGGCTCTATTCTCTCTCTATTTAACCTTTTGTCCTCGATATATTTGTAAAATCCTTTTGCTTCACCGTAACTCTATTTGTCAAAGATATCTCATGTCGCCTTTTTGCCTTCCTAATTTCCCTTTTTAGTATACTCCAACTTCCTTTATACTTTTCTAAGGATTCAATCGATCTATCCTACCTGTAACTGAAATATGCTTCCTTCGTTTTCTTAACTAGACCCTCAATTTCTTTAGTCATTCAGCACTCTCTATAACTACCAGCCTTTCCTTTCACCCTAACAAGAATATACAGTCTCTGGACTCTCGTTACCTCATTTCTGTATGCTTTCCATTTTCCAGCCATCCCTTTTCCCGCGAACATCTGCCGCCATCAGCTTATGAAAGTTCTTGCCTAATAACGTCAAAATTGCCCTTTCTCCAAGTTAGAACTTCAACTTTAAGTTCTGGTCTATCCTTTTCCATTGTTATTTTAAAACTAATAGAATTGTTGGCAAATAGCTGAAGCTCACACATTTCAGTGAGATTAAATCAATTGATTATATTTAAATGTGTAAGAATAATAAGAAGATTTGATTATTCAATCATTTTCACATATGCAATCAGTTTGCAAATGATAGAGCGACAATGTATGTATTTGAATACTGAGATTCAATGTGTAATTGTGATCAGCAAAATAGTCAGACAACATGTTCTTTTTCGATACTAAGCAACATGTGCATTTTTAAATCTTGAATCATAAAAGTTGTTTGCTTTTAAAATTTAATTCTATCATTGTAGAATCAATGTAATTGTTTTCAGAGATGGTGCAGTTATTGTTCAGTTGAATAATTTTAGCTCATATCTGATTATTGCCCAATTCACAAACATGGCAAACTCCTGATTTTTGCTCAGGTCAGTAAACACATCACTTTGCATCATGACCGAGATTAAAAGCGGATTTCAAAAGGCCTGAATTCGGGTACAGTGCTACTGGACCTTACAGCTGCCTGTGGCACTGAGTGAGACACTGGCCTGCTCCTGAAGCTGACCAGACAGTTTCCAACCTGGGTCAGGGAAGTCATTCAAACATTCCCTCACAGAGATCCATTGGGAATGCAATTTGGACAGGAGGAAACTAGCCAACAGGTTATCACTACTCTCAGTGTAGGTGCAAATGCTTTCCAAATTAGATACCAGTGACTGACCAGGAACCAGATGTTACAAATTCGTCCTCATTAACAGCCTGGCCCAGGGAGCTGATGTATGGACATGGAGTGTCAGAATCACACCACACAAATTACTTATGGTGATTCATCTGGCATGTCCCCCAGACTCCATAACATCTGCCCTATGGACCAGATATTGGGTGAAAACGTCACAATTGACAATCTTCTGCAGCATCTTCTGTCTCACAGTGAACCCTCTGAAACTATATCCAATAAATTAACCTTCATGTTTACCAGTATAAAATAAAATTGTACATGTCTGTGGATGGTCAGATACTAATCCATAGGCCACCCAGCAGAATGTATCTGAAGAAACCAGGAGCAAACAGCAAGCCAAGAATCACTTTAACAACTGAACTTGGTGGATATTTTCTGGTCGAGGTAACCACACATATTGTGCTGACACTCAGGTGAATATAACAATGCACACCATAACTGGAAGTCTTGGTCTTAACGCCCCTCCACAGCTTCCTGACTTCACACACCTCACTCCCGGTACACCTCACTCCCTCAAACATTCACCAACTGATGAGAATCCACAAACTGAGTGAAAGTTGGCACATAAAACAGTACAGCACATTAGAGACCTTCATCCCTCCATGTTCTGCTGGCCTTTTTATCCTACTCTAAGATCAGACTATCCTCCATAACCTTCAATGTAATAACTTCATGTGCCGTTCCAAGAGTCTTCTTAACTATCCCTAATGTATCTGACTCTACAACCACTGCTGGCGGTGCGTTCCTGAATATTCTCTGAATAAAGAACCTACCTCTGACATCTCTTCTAAACCTTCCTCCAGTCAACTTAAAGTCAAGCCCCTTGGTGATAGCCATTTGTGCCATGGGAAAAGGGTCTGGCTATCCAATTTGTCTAAGTCTCTCAACATCATGTACACCTCTATCAAGTCACCGCTCATCTTTCTTCGCTTCAATTGAAAAAAACCCTCACTCCCTCGACCTTTCTTCCTAAGACATATCCGCCTGTGAAGGGCTTATGCTGAAACATCGACTCTCCTCTACCTCAGATGCGGCCTGACCTGTTATGCTTTCCCAGCGCCACACATTGACGTACATAAATTAATTGGCCACAAGAATATGTCAGGGGCAAGGAATCCTGCAGAAATAACTCACTTCACTCACTCCAAAAGCCTGTCCCTCCATCGATAAGACACATGTTGAATATGGGTGTAATGAAATACCACCCCACACCCCCCCCCCATTTCCCTGGGTGAGTTCAGCTTTACCCCTCCATCTACTGAAACTAAGTAGCAGCAATTCTTGCCATCTACACGCTGCTCTGCAGAAATTTCCCAAGGCTCCTTACAACGTACCTCTGAAGTCCGACCATCAAGAGGGACAAGGGAAGCAGATACATGGTACCCTCACCATGTTTGCATTCTGTTCCAAGGCACCCACCATCCCAATACTTATTGGGTAGTATATTGCTGTTCCTTCAGTGTCACTGTTTCAAGGTCCCTCCCGAATGGTATTGGAAGTCTACCTACAACACATGGACTACAGTGGTTCAGTGCAGCACCTCCCCACCACCTTCTCAAGGACAACAAGGGACTGACAATAAACACTGACCCAATCATATTCTATGAATAAATAAAAATGAAAAATATTGTCCAAACATGCACAATGCTGGACACTATGCTTTAGGTTTTGTGAGCTCAGGCTGGTTGGGTTCAGTCCATAACTTGCTTGTTGTGAACAGCTGAAAGGATAACCTGTCAGTCTCTCAGAGGCATGGCCTACATACCGAGCATCACACAGACATTGACATTTACACCCAACATTACTGAGCTCTGAGACAGACATAAGCAATTCAAAATGTATTCATATCTGACTGACATGTTTAAACACGCAGTGACATTGTTACCACAAAAATGATTATGAATGAATATTACCAGGGAGAAAATGAGGACTAGAGATGCTGAAGATCAAAGTAAAAAAATGTGGTTCTGAAAAAGCACAGCCGTTCAGGCAGCATCTGAGGAGCAAGAGAGTCGACTATTGGTTTACAACATTAATACAAAGGAAAATAATTGCATATTTTCAAAGTTCTTGCACTTAATAATAATGTGGTCTTGGGTGTGGGAATGAGATTCATCATTCCAATGTTCCTTTTTGTGAGTTGGGCACTGTTTTCATTATATTGTTGTTATAACAGTGTACAGAATAAATGGGTGGATTTTGTGCATATTGCCCAATCTAAAAGTTGGTATTATGAAAGGACGTCGGACCTTCAGTAAAGAGACTTTGCTGTTAATGGTTAGAACAATGCTGCAAACATTTACACAGAGATTTCCAACTCAAGTCATAAACAAGGACGTTGGGCTGGGATCATCCTGTGCATCGATGGAGCTGCACAATTCTGTTTGAATATTGACATTGTGGGGCTAACATACACTGGATATGGTTTATGAGGGACTCAATGTAAGATGCCATCACCTTTATAACACCTTCATTCAGGATCGAGTGCAGGGTGCAGAATTACAGAGATTAGGAGGCACACAGAAGAGATATACTTGCAAGACATGGCTGTTTACAGGTCATTTTTACAAATGTTGAACTGCATCTGGACCAGCGCCATGTGCTAGTCCATTGACCAGTCTGCACCACACACCACTCCCCGTTGTTCAGGTGTATCTCTAACCAGTCTATTTTGAGGGATTGTGTGAGTAACTGCTCAGCTCCAGTTTGGAAGCTCACTGGACAGATTTTGGCGATAGCCAGTGTTTTGGAGGTCGTGGTGAGGGCCAGTAACACAATGTCTGAATTCAGGCTTTTTCTCAAAGTCATTTTCAACTGCTTTGCTGCCTGCAAGATGGTGTGTTCACTGATCTGAACATGAGACAGTCACTGAATTGTGTAATCATTAGGTGTGCGCTCTGGTAAATCAATTATTGTTCACTTCAATTGTTTCCAACTGAAAAACAATGATGTTTGGTTCAATTAAAATATGTAAGAAATAAAGTGACATTAACTCTTCACTATACAATATATAAATTGACCTTTTGTATATTCTCACAGACTAATCGAATAACAATCAGATATTGTCTGGAAAGCAAGATAATGTGAACAGGACAATGTCCCAGGTAACATCACCATCCTCTCTGGTAGGTTCTGTCCCACTGAATTGACACAGCCAGGCAGAAAAGAGCAGCTCCTTGGCATATAGTCAGTATAGGGGCGCATGGTGGCTCTGTGGTTAGCACTGTTGCCTCACAGTATCAGGGATCGACGTTCGATTCGAGACTTGGGCAAGTGCCTATGTGGAGTTTACACATTACCCCCGTGTCGGCGGGGGGTTCCTCCCACAGTCCAAAGATGTGCAGCTCAGGTGAATTAGCCATTGATTGCTCTTTGGAGGGTTGGTGTGGACTGGTTGGCACGAAAGGTCTGTTCCCATACTGCAGGGAATCTAATATAATCATATCGCTCAGCATTGATGCTGGATCCTGCGGCAGCTAGACTGCTCTGCGGCAGGTTATGGGAACCAATAAAAGGGAAACCTATAATTGACCACATCATCACCGATCTGCCTGCTGCAGATACACCCTCCATTTCAAATATCGGTAACAATGGTCTCTGCACAGTCCTTATGGGGAGCAAGGGCTAACTTCACATTTTCCAGACCCTCCTCACCATGACATGCCTGAATGGTACAGACTTTAAACGGAGTAAGCAACTAAGGACGATGCATCCATGAACGACAATGGCCCATCGGAAGCAGCAGAAACATGTTCTGCACAACCCATACAGTCCACTTCGTGGACCGACATAGCTCTCTCTGTACAGTAGCCGGGACATGGTGATATACCTCCCCACTGTACAGTAACGGGACATGGTCCGATATACCTCCCACTGTACAGTAACCATCACGGCCCGACATACCTCCCACTGTACAGGTAACCGACATGGTCCGATATACCTCCCACACTTTACAGTAACCATCACGGCCCGACATACCTCCCACTGTACAGTAACCATCTCGGCCCAATGTATCTCCCAGTTACAGTAACTGGGTCAGTGATGAGTGCAGAAGAACATGCTGGGAGCAGCACCAGCCAGACACCTGGAGACGAGGGACAACCTGACTAAACGCTTACTGCCTTCAGCTGCAAAACGGGACGACTTATATTCCAACAGCACAGCAGCAAAGTGATGGACAGAGCTCAGTGATCACACTATCAATGGTTCAGATCTATCCCTGCAGTCCTGCCACATGCAGTTATAAAAGATAGTGGACAATGAAAGAGACCACTGGAGGAGGAGGCTGCTGCTCTCCAACAATGAAATCCCAATTATTGGGGAGCCCAGCACATCAGGAATAAAATAAAGCTGCTGCATTTGTAACAACTTTCACCAGATGGGCTGAGCAGATGATCCATTTCACCTCCTTCAGTAGGCCCCAGCATCACTGACCCGATCTTCAGACAATTCGATTCACTCCACACAATGTCAAGAAATGGCTGGAGAGTCTGGAAACTGTGGTTTAACTACAGAGATTGGCACATCTCTAGCCAAGCTGTTCCATTCCAGCAATAATACTGACACCTCCAACAATGTGATAAACTGTCCGAGTGTGTCCTGCGATCAAAAAGCAAGGCCCTTGCATTGCAGCCAGTCACTGACCCATCGGTGTACGGTCCACCGTGGAAATGTGATAGAAAGTGTCAGCAATAATGGGATCAATCAGCAATAATCTGCTCAGTGTCATTCAGTTAGTGACCCGTCAGGCTCACTCAGATCCTGAACCCACTGCAAGCTCAATTTAAAGAGTGGAACTCCAAAGGGGCAGTGAGAGTAATTACTCTTAACATCGAGTCAGTACTTAACAGGGTGTGACAATAAGAGCCCGAGTAAAACTATAGTTAATCAGAGTCTGGGGCAAGTACTCTTCTGTTGGGAATTATTCCCAACAACAATAATGCCTGTTCCCAGTGTGAGTAACTGGAACTCC